>NC_057811.1:448196254-448473382 GCF_018294505.1 Triticum aestivum | reverse complement strand
TCAGCGACTGAGTGGCGCGCGCCGGATTGGACTGGAACGCCACTAGGCAAGGTCTGCTTCCGGCCGCGTACGCAACGTGCAGGTGTGCATAGGGCGATGGGCCCAGACCCCTGCGCGCATAGGGTTAGACCGGCGTGCTGACCGCTCTGTTGTGCTTAGGTGGGGCTGCGACGCGTTGATCTTACGAGGCCGGGCATGACCCAGGAAAGTGTGTCCGGCCAAATGGGATCGAGCGTGTTGGGTTATGTGGTGCACCCCTGCAGGGAAGTTTATCTATTCGAATAGCCGTGTCCCTCGGTAAAAGGACGACCCGGAGTTGTACCTTGACCTTATGACAACTAGAACTGGATACTGAATAAAATACACCCCTTCCAAGTACCAGATACAACCCGGTGATCGCTCTCTAACAGGGCGACGAGGAGGGGATCGCCGGGTAGGATTATGCTATGCGATGCTACTTGGAGGACTTCAATCTACTCTCTTCTACATGCTGCAAGATGGAGATGACCAGAAGCGTAGTCTTTGACAGGACTAGCTATCCCCCTTTTATTCTGGCATTCTGCAGTTCAGTCCACTGATATGCCCCTTTACACATATACCCATGCATATGTAGTATAGCTCCTTGCTTGCGAGTACTTTGGATGAGTACTCACGGTTGCTTCTCTCCCTCTTTTCCCCCTTTTTCTTTTCTATCTGGTTGTCACAACCAGATGCTGGAGTTCAGGAGCCAGACGCCACCGTCGACGACGACACCTACGACACTGGAGGTGCCTACTACTACGTGCAGGCCGCTGACGACGACCAGGAGTAGTTAGGAGGTCCCAGGCAGGAGGCCTTGCCTCTTCGATCGTTGCTACTTTTGTGCTAGCCTTCTTAAGGCAAACTTGTTTAACTTATGTCTGTACTCAGATATTGTTGCTTCCGCTGACTCGTCTGTGATCGAGCACTTGTATTCGAGCCCTCGAGGCCCCTGGCTTGTATTATGATGCTTGTATGACTTATTTATGTTTTAGAGTTGTGTTGTGATATCTTCCCGTGAGTCCCTGATCTTGGTCGTACACATTTGCGTGCATGATTAGTGTACGGTCAAATCGGGGGCGTCACAAGACGTATCAATGGCCTAGCCAGCGGTGGGAGTAGTAGGGGGCGGTGAGGCCTCCGCCGCATCGCAGCCGGCCACGGGAGGCAGGAGCACGAGGCACGACCGGCGCTGGTTTGGGCGGCTGGAGCAAGAAGACCAGAGGTTGAAGAAGCACTACAGCCGTTGGATGGACATCGTACGGTCACTGGAGCTAGAATCGTCCATATTGACTAAGTTGACAAAACCCTCCGTCCCCGTCAACTTAGTAGGCCCACAAGTCAGCCGGCCACTATACTAGGTCCCAGCTAGCAGGGGGAGTATTCATTTTTTGTGCGTAATAAGGAGGCACTTCCTTGCGTGCGAAAATATAGCTGGTGGGTCAAAGCTGTCAGCGGCGGTAACGTTTTTTTTCGCGAAATACAGAGGCCATTTCGGTGGGTCCCGGATGTCAGGTGAAGGAATCATTATTTTGCGCGTAATAAGGAGGCATTTCCTTGTGTGCGGCCGTGGACCCAGCTGTCAGCCTCTCCACATACAGTCCACTTCAGATGCATGTCGGTCGTTGACCACGTTGACTAGGCCGCGCCGAGAGCACCAGGGCGGTGGACGACGGCGAGGCCTAGGAAGGGAACGACACGGAGGCAGGGAAGACTCGGCAGTTGTTTCCCACGTGGAGGGGAGTACGACTGTACGAGGGTTTACTGGTTCGTCTGCCATCGCCGGAGAATAACAGCAGGTGTGGGTGAGTAGAGGGATGGCTAGGCCAGCGATGGGAGTACGATGGGGCGGTGAGGCCTGCGCGGCAGCACAGCCGGCCGCGGGGAGGAGGGAGCAGGTAGTCCCGCCGGCGCTTTTTTGAGCGGCTGGAGCAGGAAGAGGAGAGATTGAAGAAGCACGACGGCCGTTGGATGGAAATCCAACAGTCACTGCTTGTGCGTCAACCTTTTTTTTAGGAAAGCCTCAAATCTGTGGAAAATAGCATATAGCCCATCTGCCATTATTTCTAATAATTTACAGCCCATTTGCTAATTCTTAAGGTTTTTTTTGGATCCCATATTCTTTTTGTTAGCATTACAGCCCATATTGTGGCCACGGTTTAAAAATTATACAAAATTTTGCATATTTCGGTGCGGTCCGAACTATTTTTAATCCCGAAATTTCGAGTCACATTCAAACTGATTTTAAAAATAAATGTATATCAATATAAAATCCAACAAATTGTCCACGCATAAAAATCAATGCAATTTAAAATCTCAAAATGAAAAAACGAAATTTGAAACTAATTGCCGGTTTGATGTGTTTTAAAAATGTACAACCCATTTCTCATTACTGATAGGCCATTTTCTCGGCCAGCCGAATGAAGCTCTCCTCGTCTTGAAAGATTTGCAGCCCAACAGGCCTGACAAAGCGACTTACTTGGCAAATCACAAAAAACTGGGCTGTGGCCGTGGACCTAGCTGCGGCCGTGGACCCAGCTGTTAGCCTCTCCACGTACAGTACTCTTCCGATGAAAGTCGGTCGTTGACCACATTGACCACGCCGTGCCGAGAGCACCAGGGCGTTGGACGACGGCGAGGCCTAGGAAGGGGACGACGCGGAGCTGGGGAAGACGCGGCAGTGGATGCCCACGCGGAGAGGAGTACGAGGGTTCACTGGTTCGGCTGCGGCGTGAGGCTGCCGTCGCCGCAGAATAACAAGGGGTGTGGGTGAGTAGAGGGATGCCCTGGCCAGCGGTGGGAGTAGTAGGGGGCGGTGAGGCCTCCGCGGCATCACAGCCGGCCACGGGAGGCAGGAGCACGCGGCACGACCGGCGCTGCTTTGGGCGGCTGGAGCAAGAAGACCAGAGGTTGAAGAAGCACTATGGTCGTTGGATGGACATCGTACGGTCACTGGAGCTAGAATCGTTCATATTTACTAAGTTGACAAAGCCCTCCGTCCCCGTCAACTTAGTAGGCCCACAAGTCAGCCACCCACTATGGTGGGTCCCAGCTAGCAGGGGGTATTCATTTTTTTGTGCATAATAAGGAGGCACTTCCTTGCGTGCGAAGATATAGCTGGTGGGTCCGACCTGTCAACGGGGGGAACGTTTTTTCGCAAAATACAGAAACCCTTCCCACGTACAATGCGTAATAAGGAGGAACTTTCCTTGCGTGCGACCATGGACCTCATGGGTCCCAGCCATCAGGCTCTCCACGTACAGTCCTCTTCCGATGACTCTCGTATGTTGACCACGCCGCGCCGAGCGCACCGAGGCGGTGGACAACGGCGAGGCCCCAGACTGGAACGACCCGGAGATGGGGAAGACGCAGCAGTGGAGTCGCAGACGGAGAGGAGTGGGAAACTTGACTGGTTCGGGTGCGGGGTGGGCCTACACTCGGCAGAGAATAACAGGAGGTGTGGAGTGGAGGGATGGCCTAGCCGTCGGCGGGGTAGCGTTTCGCTGAGGAGCGCAAAACAACGCCGCTAGACGCCGGAGGCTGGAGCAGGCGGTCCCGACAGCGCTGGGGGAAGAAGACGAGAGATTGAAGAAGAATGCCGGCCGTTGGATGTAAATCCAACGCCTTCTTAGGCTTTGACCTACTGGCCCACATGTCAGCCAGTCCATTTGTTTTTTTAGTCCATTTGGTGGGCTGGGTGATACAATGATGTAGCATCTATGCAGCCCGTTTATATATATGGTAGAATTTAAAGCCCATTTGCATTTTTCTCGAAATCCGCGGACTTGCTGGGCTGGGTGAAAATATCATGTTGGGCTAGACGGAGAAATGTTATAAAAACATAAACACATGATTGCACGTCTATTACTGCATTGGTCAGTAAAATCTTTGCAAGCTTATGTACGCAATCACTAGGAGTTAACTTGCCAAGTTATATATAAATAATAATTATTATTATTTTGTAAGAACTTTCAACTTACGAAATAAAATATCATTTAAATTTGATGAGTTAATAGTACGTGGGGTATTATTATTTTTTAGGCTAGACGTGGGACAGTTGAGTTGGTTCTAGGGAAAAGTACTGGGAGAAAACTCAGTTTACATCGAAAAAGAAAATGGGAGAAAATTCAGATATAGGATTAATGAAAATGATAAATAAAGGAAGTGGGAAGGTCTATAAAATGGTTGGACGAACGACAGGTTTAACGGAAACTTATGTTGTTTCTAATATATATATATATAATAAAATAAGATATAAATATAGGTTCAGTTTTGCATTCTTATAGAAAATTGGTTCAGTTTTGCATTCTTATAGAAAAATAGAACTGAGCTGTGCGTCATCTTGAAAAAATAAACATAACTTGGGCTGCTGATGTTATAGACAATCTAGGTTGGGAGGCCCAGAGGCCACTTGATACCTGCTGGATCCAAAAGATGTTGAAACATGTCGTGGGCTGCCCATGTTAAACAACAAAACCTAGGCCATGGACCTGGTGGGCCCGGGACTGTCAGCCTCTCGACGAACAGTTGTCTCCCGATTCCTCTTGTTTTGCTGACCATGTTGGGAACGACAGACGGCGGCGCCGCGACTAGAGCACCAAGGCGGAGGACGACGTCGAGACCTCGGACCGAACGAACCGGAGCGGGGGAAGACGCAGGCGGAGGGGAGTACGAGGGTTGACTTGTTCGGGTGTAGGGTGGGCCGGTGGAGCTGCCGCCGCCGGACAATGTGTGGTAGTAGAGGGATGGCCTGGGCAATGCCATAGGCTATGATGGCCAGCCGCTGTATAGGAAGAGGAAAGATTGAACAAAATAAAGAAATACAAATGGATAGGTGGTTGGTCCCATATGTCTGTGTATGAGACCTGCTGGGTCCACCTGAGGAGGGGAATATGTTGGGAGGAAGGAGATTCAAAGCACGGCAGCCGAGTGAACTAGTTTTTTTAACGGACAAGTGAACTAGTTACATACATAAGCAAATAGCCACTAAAAAAAGCAAACAGGTTAATGGGTTCTTAAAAGAAATATTTCGGACAAAACAGATAATTACGACACATAGGCTAATTCATGAAACACTCAGATGATAAAGGTGCTTATAAACAGACAAAGTACAACAGCTAGACCTTCCTGGCACGCTTGATCATGACGCTGTGGTTGTCCGTGTACTCGTCGGTTACGGGAAGCAGACACACCCTCATGTCCAAGATCTGCATGTACATGTCGTAGCATGTGTATGCGTCCTTGGCCGCATAGGTTATGTAGGCTAGATTCAGAGGTACCTCCCACGTGTTCAGGTCCTTGGTATCGTTGTCTTCTTTCATGTTGGCGTATCAGGGGTCGATGATGGTCTCGGCGAGGTCAACCATGGAGTCCTTCTCCTGCCCGTTGCTGATGATCTTGTATTGCTTCTGGATGTCGACAAGCTTGTTGCACTAGATGGCCGAATCATCGCGTTCTTCCTTCTCTCCACCGTAGCGAAGGTGCAGTCGGCGCTACCGATGAAACGGGCGAATGCTCCAGAACCTCTGATGGCCCTACAGAAGTGGTAGATGAGAACCTCGTCCCACACACATACCTGGGCGACGGCGATCCGTTGGTCCCTGTCAGGAGACGAATGGATGGGCACAAGGTCTAGTCCTGCAACCTTGTGCTTTCTCATCCTGTAGGTACTGCTTGAACTCGGCGAGGCAGAGCTTCACCGAGTCCGAATCGTTGGTGTACATCACATTCAACTTGGTGCAGCCATAGGACTGAACGACGAACTCAAAGGGGAACTCCTTGCTGAAGTCCATATCCAGCAGGCTCACCCCTCGGATCGCCATTGGAGTCTCTTCAAGTGAACGAGTGTGTAGGCGGTGGCAGCAGTTTGTTTTTCAGCTCTTGGGGAACTGGATTCAACAGTAAACTGAGTGTGTACAGGCGACAATAGTTACTACCCCTCCCTCGTCCGTTGCATGCCCGGCAGAAGATGCACCCTCAGCGCATTCAAACGCCTCCATTAAGAAACCTACTCCGGCCACACGTCGGTTCACGAGCGGGTCTGTATTGGTACTGTAATAATAGGAGTTAGTGGTCACTTTACTTAAATTTAATTAGCTTTAATAGAAATTTATACTTAAAACAAGCAATGCATTGGCTCGTTCTATCAGTGCCACAAGATCAACATGCACAACAATTAGAATTATTATTCTCAGGACGCACACGATCAGCACATTTGTCGCACTTTCACAAAGATAATACTACCAAGTTTGAACTGTTTGTTATGGTTGTTGTCCTCTTCATCATCATGCCGTGTTTCCCAGCTTGCGAGATTCAGAACCAACAAATAAGATCCAAATAATAAGTGCAACAAAGATGCCTACACATCTCATTGATTCCCAGCTCGCAAGATTCAGAACTAACAAATAAGATCCAAATAATAAGTACAACAAAGATGCCTACACATCTCATTGATTCCCAGCTTGCAAGATTCAGAACCAACAAATAAGATTCAAATAATAAGTACAACAAAGATGCCTACACATCTCATTGATTCCCAGCTTGCAAGATTCAGAACCAACCCATTAGAGCCTTTTGATAAAGTGAATATCGGGATTAAATCCATCTTGGCTAGCCATGTCATACAATCGAAGAACTTGGCGAATGCTCTTGACCGTCACAACATCTGTAGTTGAGTATTCCTGTTTGCACAACACAAACAAGAAGAGCATGATTTCACTTTAATAGTAGCCTCCTTGAACTCAACCTGCAGCTCCACTCGGATGAGGCCTGCCTGGAGTTCCATGATTCAATTCATGTGCCTTTTTCTGTAGTTCACCTGAAATGAAGCAAAGATTGCATCATTCAGCTAGCAAGAAGTACTTGCTCTCGTGAACTAGCAGGTTCTTCTTTAGTAGTTGCACTAAAATCTAGGAACATTAAGGTTGGCTGTCCAGCTCATGTAAGGTGCAACTATAATTCTCTTATCCTTTTGTGCAGTTCCACTAAAATAAAGTGCCATTGTGGTGACAGTGACGACTCATCTTGCAAAGGCTAATAAAATGTTGCACGAGATTACCAGCAGAACTTGACAGAGATTTTGGAAACTCCAATCACCATTTTGTGCAGTTCCACCAAAATTGAGAGATGTTGCCCACGTGACATTTTAGTTGAACTGCACAAGACACTCATTACAAAAAAAAAGTGTTTTGTGCAGTTCACCAAAAGGTCACAATAGCAACAAGGTGAAATGGATATCCCTATCTGCACAAAAAGATAGAAAGTAAACAGTTGCTGGTCAATAAGAATATACGAAACATATACGAAATGAAAAGAACATCTTAATTATGTTCATGGCAATCACGCAAGGACAGTAGAAATTTTAAAACGTCAGCAATGCTTCATGTTACCAGAAGCATTACGATCAACAATGAGATTCCTCAAATATGGGATTACTTTAATGGTGGCATTGCTTGTTTACCAGATACAATAAATCAACAGCAGCTAAAGAGTTGGTTTAAGGGCATGGGACCGTGGGGACACCAGGACACTCAGCAGCGTAAAGGAGCAACTTACTTATCATACTGGGGGAAACAGCATGAGTGCCATTTGTAACACAGTTTAATTGCATCTTATCACTGGAGGCATTAGATTAACAATAACACTGGTTAGACATGTCCCTAAGGTAACAGTGTGATCGCTTCATTTTACATGCGCCCTTACATTAACAACAACAAAAGGTTGGTATAAGGACATGCGAAAGTGGACGCATCAACACAATGTACCTACAAGGAGGCATAAAGTGGTGATGCCGAGTTCGTTCATGCTATGTGAGGGCAGCAAATCTAATCCTGGAGACCTTTTACTATGTGAGGGCAGCAAACCTAATCCTGGAGACCTTGTAATATGTGAGGGCAGAAAATCTAATCCTGGAGACCTTTTACTATGTGAGGGCAGCAAACCTAACCCTGGAGACCTTGTAATATGTGAGGGCAGCAAACCTAATCCTGGAGACCTTTTACTATGTGAGGGCAGCAAATCTAATCCTGGAGACCATTTACTATGTGAGTGCAGCAAATCTAATCCTGACACCTTTTACTATGTGAGGGCAGCAATTCTAATCCTGGAGACCTTTTACTATGTGAGGGCAACAAATCTAATCCTGGACATACTCTGTTGACTTGTCCACCAGCCGCCACTTTCTATCCCTTTTTCAACCAATAATAGATCTGTTCCTTATCCAGTTTGTACTGCGGTTTCCCATTATTTCCCTTTTCAACCAAGAGACCGGTTGGGTATCCGGTCTCTACTACTTTCACCATATTATTTCCTCTTTGAATCAAGTCCTAGATTCATGCTACAACTTTCCCCCCTTTCTTCGTTGTTTGAACAAAGCCCTAGATTCGAATGCATGAAGCAGCTTTACCTCTAATAATACTAAAAATTTAGGTGGCTTTGGAAGAGCTGATGGGAGTAGAAAAAGATGCACATGCAGACACGTGGGGAGCTGGGGCAGTAGAGCAAGGCCGCTTTCGAAGAACTTATACCTGAGGGTCGTCGGGATGTCGGCGGCGGCAGGTCGGATCTGCGGACAATACGGCAGGGAGGAAGAAGGGTCAGAGGACCTCCCGAGCCGGCGCTGTGTCGGAGAGAACGGCACGGGCAGAGGATCGGGCCCCTCCGGCAGCTGTGGGTTTCCTCCCTCGCCGGTGATGGCCGCGTGAACGATGCACCTAGTCCTCTACACACACCAGCCGAAGGGATCCGGCCGGATCTGTGACCAGCGGTGAGCAGAGAGAAAATGTCGCTACCGCTGTCTTGTTTATATCTGGAGAGGATGAGAGAATGAAGAGAGCAACCCTAGTAAAGCAAGCGCTCAGGCCCCTGCGTACATATATAGTGGAGTGATTATCTTTTTCTCTCCACAACAAGCGTTTCAATTTGTGTACGTGGCATTAAAGAAAATAAACTCTCTATTTAAGGTGACTACCTGTACGACTCCTACTTACTACTACTAGTAGTATTATTGTTCACTTGTGCTCCCCGGCCCTCCATTCATTGAACAACCCCACGGGTGAATAAACATACAGTACTAGTATTTATATAGAACGAACAAGCTCGAACTATTTTCGTGTAGTTAAAAGTTGAGGGCGGGGCTTTTCCCGGGCAATACGCGCGGCAGTTTTTGCGTAGGTGGTTTGATAGAGAGGCGAGGAGGGTGAGGGAGTAGCGGATTCAACTTGCTTACTGCTGGAAAGGTCGGGCTGTGCGATTTGACGGCGCGTTACTGTTTGGATCCATGTGTTAGAGTTAGTTTGGGTTAGTTTGAACTCAACTAACCCAAAAATATCCAAACAGGAGGGTTAGTTTGGGTTACTGTTTGGATCCATATGTTAGAGTTAGTTTGGGTTAGTTTGAACTCAACTAACCCAAAAAAATCTAACCCACCCAAGAGGTGCTTATTTGGGTTAGTTCTTCTCGGGACACTAAAAAACACATTTTTCTCTCGCTCTCCCCGCAGCAGATCCCTCCCCACTTCCTCAAAGCTTCTCGTCCTCTCCCTCCCTCCCTCCCTCTCGCACCGCCCATGAAGGCACCTCGCCGTATCCACGCTCCATCTAACCCTGTCATCCAAACACCTCTTTCGCTAGAGTTACTTCAGGGTTAGTTCAGGATTAGAATCTAACTCTAACCTTTAACTGAGTTAGAGTATCCAAATAGGGCCAGGCGGTACGACCGGGGTGATGCCCCCCTTCCGTTCCGCACTCTAATCTGGTGCATGACATGTATTACGTCGACCCGGATGCTGCTGGCTGTCCCACATGTCGGCGAAGTAGTACGTAGTAGTAAGAAGAAGCAAAGAATCATGCGGTATAAGTCTTTCTAGAGATTCCAACAAGTGACTAGACTACACCGCGTGCAGTATCTCAAATCTCAAATCTCCCTTCCGGTTTATAGGGCTCAAATCTCATCAACCAAGGCATTTTGCGATTGGAGGAATGTATCTCGTACTTTACAAAACTACCCTAATTAAACTCATGCATTAATTACGTAGTTCTCTCGTTTTCCTCTCCGCCTTGGTCGCGGTGCACAATATTGACCACTCCTATATGACTAGCCGCTCTATCTACATGCGGGGCATCAAAGCATCCGGGCCCGCATGCCGTCCACCAAATCATAGCGAGCTGCTACAGTCGAAACACACCGGTCACCCCGGTGTGGCCGTCATGACCCGTCGTATCACAAAACCCACACCTTTACCAGCAGTGGTAAAGTGGCCTCGAAGTTGGACTGGACGAAGCAACCATCATTTCACTGGAACGCTTGTTGAAGCCCTTTCTCCCCTTTCTTGAAGAAAACCTCACTCCAGGCTACTCACTTCTGCCATTTTTCTTCTGTACCGATGAAGGAAAGGTGGGCGAATTAGTGAAGCTGCTATATTTTCATTCCAAGAATCTTCTTTTTGCGAAGCACCGACCGATTCTCACAGCCTATTCTTTTCCCGTTTTCATTGCGATTGTGGTTTCCTTTCGATTGCTTTTTTGTTTGTCAGTTCATTGATGGATCCTGGAGCACTAGGCAAAGAGTTGCCGGCGGACAACCCACTAGAGACAGTGATCTCTAGGAAGCGAGCACCGACCAACGAGTTGACCATGTTGGCGGGCCAACCCATGGAGACGAAGAACTCCAAGAAACAAGCACTGGCCAAAGACTTGACGACGTTGGCGGACGAACTCCTCAAAGAAAGTTGGAAGAACAGCAAGGGCCCCACCGTGCCTACCCCAGAAAATCTGATGGCCACCTATGCGAGGCTCAAGGCCGAGTTTGAGGAGATAGTCGCCGTTGAGAAGCAGTATTCCCCTGGCAAGGTGATGGCCCCCCATCGAGGACGAGGAGATGGCCCCCTGAGGGATGGGATCCCCCGGTGAGCTGCACAAGGTAAAAAAATAATGGCTTATTACCGAAAGTTGTGGTTTTTGATTATTTGCAATGTGCTTGCTAATATGTTAGGGTTGTGCAGGTGCCGGTGGACGTCCTTGATGATTCCGATGTCGCGGCCCGTCCTGTGGACAACGCCCCAGAGATCGTTTTTGATGTCGCGGTCCGTCCTGTTGGCATTGCCCCGGAGATCCATTCCGATGCCGCTGTCCATCCTGTGAACATCGCCCCAGAGATCGATTCCGATGTCGTGATCAGTCTTGTGGACATCGCCCCAGAGATCGATTCCCATGCCGCTGTCCGTGCTGTGGTCATTGCCCGAGAGATCGATGACAAGAAATAGTTGGTCGCGCTAATCCTTCAGGGTAGTTTGCATTGCCCTGTGTTTAATTACCAGAACGATGTGTGTTATCAAACCATCTTAGGGCTAGTGCACTGTCTTGTGTGGGCGGTACTTGCTACTTTTGTTTGATAGTGAATCATGCGAACCCTCTCCGAATTATGGAAGCAGATGTATCCTCACCAGCTTTTGATGTAATATATGGCATGCTTAGATGTAAGTTTGAACTGTTTATCATATCAGCAGGGCTTATTTGATGATTCTTGGTGTTAGTAGGCTAGCTACTGTGCGAGCTATAGTACTTGCAAAACACTCACCAAAGAGAAATGCTGGGGCTGATGAGCTCGTGGTACGCTTATACTGATCTGTCGTCGATCGGCCAATAGCCCAAGCTCCTAAAATTGTAGGCTTAGTGATCGATCAGACAATAGTCGACACGGATACATTCAGGCCTCATTTGGTTCATAGGGTAGGAAAATCGTACCAAAAGTATAGAGACGTACAACATAAAATAGCAGTACAGAGACGTCCCTCCATTCCGAAATAGATGAGTCAACTTTGTACTACTAACTTTGAAACGGAGGGAGTACAAATCCTAGGCGGGCTAGTTTGGCCTAGTGGGTTTTAGTGATATGACGTGGTACAGTGCCGTCCAGTCTCCGCGTGTGGTAGCAGTACTGCGGGTAGAGTAAGTTTTCATCAAGAAGCGGAATTCAACAAAGTCATGATGGTTCCTTCGTCTGACTAACTTTGTGCAAGGCAGGTGGACCAGGATAATTTTGTGCATGGCAGGTGGACCAGGATGGTCGACGTCCCACATGTCGGCGAATGAAAGTATTCTTTCCGATATAGTGGACGAGCAACGAGTATTCATTGTTTATTTTTGATGAAACCTATTGTCTCCACTGTTACGACGGAGGAGTGTGAAACACGGCAGCCCAGTGAACTTGGCATGTGCACCACTCCCTCCTTCCTCATGTAATACTACCATAGTGTTGACTATAAGGTTACAAATTTTTTTCTCTCTCTCTCTCTATCTATTTCCTCTCAAATGTTTTTACCTTTATTTTTTAGACACAATTGTTTTTTATGCCTCTTTTTTTAGAATTAGTTTTTTTATACCTAGGAGCATGTGTAGAGACGGGCTCCTGCAGATCCCACTCCTTGACTTTGTCAATGACTCTCTCTCCTCCACATAAGCGGGCTTGTCGAGAAGACAAGAGATGATCTCTTAGCACAATATGTTTCACCATGTTTTTAGGAATAACTAGTTATTGAAGATAAGGCTAAGAGATGATCAATTGTACACATGTTTTTTGTCATCTCTAAATTACATGCAAGACTTATGATAAGACTATCTTATCAACCATTGTACATGCCCTTTATAGCCCAGAATTTTACTTGTACTACTTGCTATGAATGCGGGCATGCTACCTCTTGAGCACTGCGTTGGTTTTCCCTTGAAGAGGAAAGGGTGATGCAGTAAAGTAGCGCAAGTATTTCGCTCAGTTTTTGAGAACCAAGTTATCAATCCAGTAGGAGGCCACGCCCAAGTCCCTTGCACCTACACAAACAAATAAAAACCTCGCAACCAATGCAATAAAGGGGTTGTCAATCCCTTCGAGGTCACTTACGGAAGTGAGATCTGATAGATATGATAAGATAATATTTTTGGTATTTTTATAATAAAGATGCAAAGTAAAATAAAAGGCAATAAAAATAGCGAAGTGTTGGAAGATTAATATGATGGAAAATAGACCCGGAGGCCATAGGTTTCACTAGTGGCTTCTCTCAAGAGCATAAGTATTACGGTGGGTGAACAAATTACTGTTGAGCAATTGATAGAATTGAGCATAGTTATGAGAATATCTAGGTATGATCATGTATATAGGCATCACGTCCGCGACAAGTAGACTGACTCCTGCCTGCATCTACTACTATTACTCCACACATCGACCCTATCCAGCATGCATCTAGAGTATTAAGTTCAAAAGAACAGAGTAACGCTTTAAGTAAGATGACATGATGTAGAGGGATAAACTAATGCAATATGATATAAACCCCATCTTGTTATCCTCGATGGCAACAATACAATACGTGCCTTGCTGCCCCTGCTGTCACTGGGAAAGGACACCGTGAGATTGAACCCAAAGCTAAGCACTTCTCCCATTGCAAGAAAGATCAATCTAGTAGGCCAAACCGAACTGATAATTCGAAGAGACTTGCAAAGATAACCAATCATACATAAAAGAATTCAGAGGAGATTCAAATATTGTTCATAGATAAACTTGATCATAAACCCAAAATTCATCGGTCTCAATAAACACACCGCAAAAGAAGATTACATCGAATAGATCTCCACGAGAATCGTGGAGAACTCTATATTGAGATCCAAAAAGAGAGAAGAAGCCATCTAGCTAATAACTATGGACCCGAAGGTCTGAGGTAAACTACTCACACATCATCGGAGAGGCTATGGTGTTGATGTAGAAGCCCTCCGTGATCAATGCTCCCTCCGGCAGGACGCCGGAAAAGGCCCCAAGATGGGATCTCACGGGTACAGAAGGTTGCGGCGGTGGGATTAGGTTTTTGTGGATGCCTCTGTTGGTTTGGGGGTACGTAGGTATATATAGGAGGAAGAAGTATGTCGGTAGAGCAACATGGGCCCCACGAGGGTGGAGGGCGCGCCTAGGGGGTAGGCGCGCCCCCTACCTCGTGCCCTCTTGGTTGCTTTCTTGACATAGGGTCCAAGTCCTCTGGATCACATTTGTTCCGAAAATCACGTTCCCGAAGGTTTCATTCCATTTGGATTCCGTTTGATATTCTTTTTCTGCGAAACTCTGAAATAGGCAAAAAACAGCAATTTGGGCTGGGCCTCCGACTAATAGGTTAGTCCCAAAAATAATATAAAAGTGTATAACAAAGCCCATTAATCATCCAAAACAGAATATAATATAGCATGAAGCAATCAAAAATTGTAGATACGTTGGAGACGTATCAGGGCAGCTGGCCTCTGAGGGGGGAGCGCGCGCGGGGAGGTGGTGGGGTGGGGGAGGGGTTCTGGTGGGCCAGGGTGGTAAGAAGCGGGCTTGGAAGCGGTGCGGACTCCCGCATGGCCCACCTCACATTATCACCACATATTTCTTGGAGTCCGTGCATGGCGGGCGGGCGATCTCTTCTCCCTCCCCCGTCTCTCTCCTCTCAGCCGACGCCCGCCGAGCGATTAGATTTTGGCTATCGACGGTTTATTCAATTGCAGTCCCACATGTCAGTGAAAATGCAAGACAACGCGTGTCCCCTCTGGTGAGCGGCGTGCGAGCCGGACTGTCGGGGGTGCGACGTGAACGCGACGCGTACGAGTTGTAAGTGTGCCGCCTTTTCCTTTTGAACTTGCAAAGCGTAACATTTTCGTGCGATCGATTGATAGAAATCCAGAACAAAATGACGAGGGCGGTGCTTTCCCGCGCGTTAGGCGGGCTAGTTTGAGTGATATGACGTGCTACAGTGCCGTCCACTTGCTCCATTTTATGTAAGCAAGAGTCTACACTCTTACGTGGGAGGAGTGCGAAACACGGCGGATCTGATTTTGATCAAGGGATAACTGTTCCCTGCGAAATAATGGAGCACTGTTAGCGATTATAGCATGATAGTTAGGGCATCTCCAGCGCTGGCCCTCAAATTTACACCGGCATCTGTCCAAGGACACTGATGGATGCCATCCAATGCTGCCCGCATACCTTTCGACAACTATATGAACTAACCGGACGAAATTCGTGCAAACAAAGCAAATTTCAAATTGACCGGATGAAATTCATTACATTTTGAGAACTTTTCCTATAAACTGGACGAAATTCATTACATATTTCGCACAAACCGTACTAAAACCTACTGTAAACCTAATCTAAACGATCACCGGGCCCCGACCACCATGTCCGGCCATGAACCCGAGAAAGCCGGCCATTGCCTCTGCCTCCTCCTTATCCGCCTCGATAACCTCCTCCTCCGGAGCACAAGGTTATGAAGATTTCCGCCTCCACGTCGCCGTCAAGTGGCTAATCGGCCGCCGATTTTTATCCCACCAAGCTTGGCGTCGACTGAGTGGAGGAGCGGTGGCCTTCCTGGGACCAGAGCGGTGGCGACCTACCGTGTACTACTCTTCCTCGCTGACGGCTGCACCCACGCACGCGCGCCGGCTTCGTGGTCGTGGCGGCGGAGGGCGGCCGGGGGAGGGGGGAGCCGGCGATCTCCTTCGTCTGCTCCTGCGAGAGTACGTCCAAGAGAGCTTTGGAGCGCGCCCGGAGCGGAGCCACCGATGTCCTTCGTCTGCTCCTGCGACAGTACGTCCAAGAGAGCTTTGGAGTGCCCGGAGGCCATGGTTGGAGTGGTGCCAACAGAAGGAAGGGACCGGAGGAGAATGAGTGTGGGTCTTTGGCTATGGCTGGGAGCTGGGGCTCAAGTTAATATAGCGGGCGAATGGCAATGAGCCGCGGCAGACGGATGGACGGCTAGCACCGGAGTAGGTTCGTCGGCAGCCGTGGTGTCATTAACGCGGAGCAGTCGCTTGCACCGGGATGCCGCGCGGGTGGCGCTCTCTCGGCCGTCGCACTGCTGCAATGTCGGCGCCAGTGAGAGGTCGCGTCGGGCGTGAATGCGGACGCTGCTTCAGTGACTTAACCGCAGGTACGTTGTCTCACTGAATGTGGGCCCAACGGGCATCAGGCCCGCATGTCAGTGACATACCAACTGCACCTGCAGTTAAGGCCAGTGAATGCGGCATTGACGTTCTGGAGAGATGGTGATCGTTTCAGGCGGGAAGCGCGCGCTAGCGATGGAAGGGGTTTCGGTAGGCCAGGGCGGGTCAGACGCTGGCGTGGTGGTAAAATGTGAACTCATGGATGACGAGCCTTTGAAGCGTATGCGGCACGTATTGACAACCAGGCATCCATGCAACCGCTCTTGTCGCCAGCTAGCATTCGACGACCACCATTAGACACCACACAACCATACATAACTTACGAATAATGGACGAATCGATCAGACACACACTCGTGTGCAGTGGCACTATGATCGGTTGCTCACGATAGTACATACTCCGCACCATAGTACCCTCTCTAGCTAGGCTGTTTTATAGATTGTCGTTGTGATAGACGATATACATGAGCAAGGCGCCGAGTCACGAGTATGACCGTTGGTGTTGAGCCAGGTGAATACATGCTCGGTGTTCGCGGAGGCCTCCAGCAAACGTCTAAACAGTAATGTCACATAAGCATAATTTTGGTTTTTATTTCTTTCTCCACTGACAGGTAGGCCCGCATAGATAGATAGATAAAGAACACGAGCTGATGAGGCGCATGCGGACTGTTTGACTGGTCAACCAGACAAATACAGAGCTATACGCTGAGCCAGTGACCGTATAATCACCATATCTCGTATACGATGATCAAAGTGAGCTATCAAGACAAGTTCAATGACCGCCAATGCATTTTACTCGGTAATAAATGACCAGGATTGAAGGGGAATCCAAATTTCCTTCGTCTTCTGTCCTTGAGCTCTTGACAAACCAATGCACTTTACGGTTGTCCGGCCACTCCACCCCAGAGCTGTCACCAAGCGTCGTTCATGCCACCGCGCCGCACACTAACCGGTAAGGAAGCGATGGCATCCCGCCGCGCCGAGTTCCTCGCCGCCCACGATCGCACACAGAATGGTAGGCAAGCGGTGGCATCCCGCCGTGCGGAGTTCACCGCTGCTCGCGACCTCACACCTATGTGGGCAGAATTTGAAGCTGCCAAGGCCGAATGGGCGTTAGAGCAAGAGGCGGCCAAAGCCACACTGAGGGAGCGGAAAAGTCAGAAAGCACTCAAGAAAAAAGAGACCCGCCACTGCAAGAAAGAAGAGGACGCACGCGCTGCTGCGGAGAGGTCAGCGGAGATCCAAGCACGGTGGGGTGTTGCCGACAAAGCCGGGAAGGAGAACGACGGCGTCTGGCCGGCATGTGATAAGTAGTAGTACTAGTAGTTAGTGTGTGTGTGTGTGTGTCTGTGTCGCCCGTACGTTTGTTTAATTAATTATGAGCATGTAACAGTACTACTAGTTACTACTGTAGTTTTTAGAGCAAATTACCAGTACATTAGCCTAGACTCAATGGAAAAATTCCTATCCTATGCATCAAATGGCATCTCTTTCTCTATATGAATTGAGATGCATGTCATCTCACTTCCTATGATTTTCATATTCCTATAAAATTCCTATCCTATGAACCAAAGGAGGCCTCTGCTGGAGTAACTACTTTAGCTAGCACTACTGCTGGTATAGTAGTTTTCTTCAAGAAGCGGAATTCGACGAAGTCATGATGGTTCCTTCGTCCGAGCAACTTCACAGTAGGTAAGGTTGGGCCTTTGGTTTGACGGCTCATTAGTAATTACTGTGGCGCGACGACCGGGGTGACTCTCCCTTGGAGTTCTGCGGGCATGGCAAGTGGGCCAGGATGGTCGACGTCCCACATGTCGGCGAGCGGAAGTATTCTTTCCGATATCGAGGAGCAAGGAAACCGCGTGGTATAGTATCACTGGTGATTTATATTTATTTTTTATTTCTAATGAATGCTAGCGTTTCAACTCTTACGACGAGGGAGTGCCAAACACACGGCACGTGCTGGATGTCGCACACGTTAGCGAAAGGAGTGGGACATGAACAGCGTGGTAGAGCGTCTCCACTTCTGGGTCGGAGACCACACGTAGTAGTACTACTGTACTAGTGGTATGAACGATACAAAGTGTGACCCGGAGAGAAAGACACGTCTAGTTGGAAGGTCTCGGGGCATACACGTAAACAAATATAAAACCTAATATGTGCCTCTAATTAATATAGTAGTAGTAGAGTACTTAGTCACGTACTCCATAACATCACCGGGCATTGCACGTACAACATTTAATGGTAGTAAGAGACAAATGCCTATATGCCACGCATGTTCATACTATTTGTGCCTTTCTACTTCACTTACTGCGCTACGTTACACAGGTTCGCACGTCCACTCCTGGGTACATGTCTATCTCGTAGTTCCAGTCCCACGTGTTCTTCATATAGATGGAACAATCCTTGCATGACACGTGCACCTTGATGCTAAATGTGTCGCGTGTTGGCAAAAGGATGAACAAAGCTCACGTAAAAAAAATAGAGTGAAAGAACATAGATTCCCGACGACCGAGAAGGAGCAAGGAACCTCGGGGTGGAGCGTCTGCACTCATAATATTTTATATTATTCAGCGATATAAAATCAACCAATCATCTCCACAGTGGACTGGAAGAGTATGAAACACGACAGCCCAGTGTAGTTACATCATACTAGTACATGGCTAACCCACGCTATCACCATATTTCTTGGCTTCCGTGCGACACCTATCTCTAGTAATCCAGCAGCCTGTATCGCTTCTCCCTCCTCGTCTCTCTCAAAGTGCGGCGGGTGAGGGAGTCCTGGACTAAGGGGTCCTCGGGCGTCCGGCCTGTTATTCATTGGGCCGGACTGATGGGCCGTGAAGACATGAAGACCGAAGACCATACTCGTGTCCGAATTGGACTTTCCTTGGCGTGGAAGGCAAGCTAGGCGACCAGCTGTGAAGATTCCTTCTCATGTAACCGACTCCATGTAACCCTAGATCTCTCCGGTGTCTATATAAACCGGAGAGCATAGTCCGGATAGGACACATTCATTACCATATTCACATAGGCTAGGCTTCTAGGGTTTAGCCATTACGATCTCGTGGTAGATCAACTCTTGTAACACTCATATTCATCAAGATCAATCAAGCAAGAAATAGGGTATTACCTCCATAGAGAGGGCCCGAACCTGGGTAAGCATCGTGTCCCCCGTCTCCTGTTACCATCGATCCTAGACGCACAGTTCGGGACCCCCTACCCGAGATCCGCCGGTTTTGACATCGACATTGGTGCTTTCATTGAGAGTTTCACCGTGCCGTCGGCAAAGGGCTCGATGGCCCCTTCGATCGTCAGTAATAACGTTGTCCAGGGAGAAACCCTCCTCCCCGGACAGACCTTCGTATTCGGCGGCTTCGTACTGCGGGCCAACTCGCTTGGCCATCTGGAGTAGATCGACAGCTACGCCCCTAGCCATCAGGTCAGATTCGGAAGCTTGAACTACGTCGTGGATATCCGTGGAGACCTGATCTTCAAGGGATCTGAGCCCACGGCAATCGCTCCCCCTCACCCCGATGAACGTGACTTAAATCTGTCATCAGATCATGCTCAGGAGATGGTTCCTGCTGCTGCAACGGCCTTAGAGCCAAAGCAGATCGTGCCATCCGAGGCCGCAGAGTCCGCGGCGTTGGCGCCGCACATGGACTCAACACCCTGCAATATTTGCTTTAACGGAACTTCGGACTTGTCTCCGGCTATAAGTTTCGGACTATGTGCGCCCGCGAACACCGAGCTAGATCGGTTATCGATCTTCGAGTTCAGCGCCGCTGACGTTTTCCAGCACTCGTCTTTGGGTGACGTGCTAAAATCTTTAAAGAATTTGTCCTTGGAGAAGGACTCACAGCGAACTACGTCCGGTTCGAGCTAGAGACGGATGACGAAGAATTTTGCTTCCCACCCGCCACCCACTTCATAGCCACCGTCGATGACTTAACCGACGTGCTTGACTATGGCTCCGAAGACATCAACGGTATGGACGACGATGCCGATAAGGAGCAAGGCCAAGACCCGCCATTCACCGGACGTTGGACGGCTACCTCTTCGTATGATGTGTACATGGTTGATACACCCAAAGGATCTAGCGACGACAAAGAAGAGCCAGAGGCGAATAAAACTTCTGAGACGCAGTCCAAGCGCCGACGCCCCAAACGCCGTCCTAAGCCTCGTCGCTCAAAGGACGCCAACACCGGCACCAGAGAGAATAGTACTCCAGGCGACGCCGAAAACAATGAAGACCCTGTCGGAGCTACATCCGAACAGGAGGAACATGACAACAGGCAAGACAACCCTGATGAACAGGCCATAGAAGATGACTCGGAGAATGATAGTTACCGTCCACCCTCCGAGGAGGAGACGAGCCTCGGCAACGAAGACTTCATCGTGCCTGAGGATCCTTTGGAGCAGGAGCGCTTTAAGCTTCAGCTCATAGCAACTGCAAGGAGCCTGAAAAAGAAACAGCAGCAACTTAAAGCTAAACAAGATCTGCTTGTCGACAGATGGACTGATGTCCTGACAGCCGAAGAATACGGCCTCAGGCGCCCAGCCAAGAGCTACCCGAAACGCAGACTGCTACCTCAATTCGATAAGGAAGCACCGGAGCATACATCTCCCTCGCGTAATGCGGAACGACCACCACGTGGTCGAGACAAGGCGGCCGGGACAAAGCGGCAACTCAGGCCGAACAGCAGCCTGCCCCACCGCCTCGTAAAAATAGAGACGGAAGAGTTCGGAGTCACATGTATGACCTCCGGCAGATCCTGGACGATAGAGCAGGACATATAAGATCGATCTACGGATCGCGAGGTCGTGCCTCGAGGCACGACGATGGCTACCTATTCGGACGTGATATACCTAACCACGCCCGGGCCGAATACCGCAGACAAACTCCATTAGAGCTACACCACGACGCGGCCCGATATAGAGGCGTCGCACACCCTCTCTGCTTCACTAGATCACGAATTCCCCGAGGGGTTCAAGCCTGTCAACATTGAATCATACGACGGCACAACCGATCCTGCAGTATGGATCGAGGATTTTATTCTCCACATCCACATGGCTCGAGGAGATGACCTCCACGCCATCAAATACCTCCCATTAAAACTCAAAGGACCAGCCGACACTGGTTAAATAGCCTGCCTAAGAATTCCATCGGCAGCTGGGAGGACTTGGAAGAGGCTTTCCTTGATAACTTCCAAGGAACTTATGTCCGGCCACCAGATGCCGATGACTTAAGCCACATACTTCAACAACCCGGAGAATCAGCCAGAAAATTCTGGACTAGGTTCCTAACTAAAAAGAACCAGATCGTTGACTGTCCGGATGCCGAAGCCCTAGCGGCCTTTAAGCATAGCATCCGGGACGAATGGCTCGCCCGCCACCTTGGCCAAGAAAAGCCGAGGTCCATGGCAGCCCTCACGGCACTTATGACCCGCTTCTGTGCGGGAGAGGATAGTTGGCTGGCTCGCAGTACAAACACAGCCAACGAAACAGGCCCCTCCGAGGCCAAAAGCAGCACCGGCAAGCTCCGGCGCAAGAGACACAAACGCCGAAGCAATGGCGATAACACCGATGACACTACAGTTCACGCCGGATTTAGTGGCTCCAAGTCCGGCCAGCGAAAGAAGCCCTATAAAAGGAGCAGCGGAGGACCATCCAGCTTGGACCGCATACTCGATCGTCCTTGCCAGATACACGGAACCCCAGACAAACCAGCCAGCCATACTAACAGAGATTGCCGGGTATTCAAACAAGCTAGCAAGATAAACAGCAGAAATAAGGAAGGGGAATCACAGAGCGAGGATGATGACGAAGAGCCCCGGCAGCCGAACACCGGAGGGCAGAAGAAGTTTCCCCCTCAAGTCAAAACGGTGAACATGATATACGCTACGCACATCCCCAAAAGGGAGCATAAGCGAGCACTTAGGGACGTCTACGCGGTAGCGCCAGTCGCCCCAAAATTCAATCCATGGTCATCATTCCCGATCACCTTCGATCGTCGAGATCACCCAACCAGTATCCGCCATGGCGGTTCAGCCGCACTAGTCCTCGACCCAATTATTGACGGGTTTCACCTAACACGAGTCCTGATGGACGGTGGTAGCAGCCTCAACCTGCTCTACCAAGACACAATGCGGAAGATGGCCATTGACCCCTCACGAATCAAACCAACAAAGACTACCTTTAAAGGAGTCATACCAGGCGTAGAGGCCCGCTGTACGGGCTCAATCACGCTGGAGGTGGTCTTCAGTTCTCCGAACAACTTCCGAAGCAAAGAGTTAATCTTCGATATCGTCCCCTTCCGCAGCGGCTATCACGCGCTGCTCGGACGAACCGCATTTGCTAGATTCAATGCAGTGCCACACTATGCTTATCTCAAGCTCAAGATGCCCGGTCCACGCGGCGTCATAACAGTCGGTGGCAATACGGAATGCTCCCTTCGAACAGAGGAGCACACCGCCGCCCTAGCAGCAGAAGCACAGAGCGGCCTTCTCAAGCAGCACCATAGTACGGCTGTCGAGCCCTCAGACATCATTAAGAGGTTCCGGACTACGCTGCAACAGGACGGCGCGGCTCGTCAAGAGCTCGACTAGCAATTCGGCCTCCGTCCCAGTCTCAATGAGGTAGTGGCATTCGTACCACGCGTACACAATTACGCACTCGAAACCCCATGGGTATTGACGGAGGCATACCCCATTCGCAATCCACAGTACGGCTTGACCGACCCTGGGATTCGCATGCTTTTACTTTTCTTTTTTTTATGGGTTTTCTTCTCTTTTCGAGGACTACACGGACAACCCGCCAGCAGAACACACCAAGGAGGCAGGGAGCTCTGGCTTACAAGGGAATCCCCAGGTGGTCTCTACTAAACTATGGCCATAATTGCTTTTCATACTCGCATGTAGCTCGCCCTTGGTGGCGGCGTGTTAAAGAGACTTACTTGCTTATCGCATTACTTGTACAAAGTACGCCTCGACGTACTAGTTACACCACAATGGTGAATAAACGGTAGCGTCAGCTTATTATTTCATTTTCCCGTTTCCTCACCTCAGTATTGATTACTCATTGCACACGTACACCATGGTACGTATTACTACGCCAGGGGCTTCATTACACCCCGCATCATGGCAATAAAAGTCTGAACACTTTTACAGTATAGTTCGGCACCCCGAACTTATAGCATTATATGCATCGGCTCCGAATCATGTCTTTGGTCAATAGTTGGGTTGCCCGGCTCCTGTGCTTACTACCTTACGTTCCACTACATCGGGTAGGGTAGTAAAGGGAGAACTACTGCGATTGTGTCCCGGTTCTTCCGGACGAGCACCTCAGTAGAGAAAGCCGAAAACTTACTATCATGATGCGGCGAGAGCCGGTCAACTGTTCGTGAGGTTCCAAATCGTTGGAGATTTTTCCCGCTTCTTGCGAAGAATCGGCTCTTCCGATTAGGCGTGTATAATGCCCCTAATTCGGCCTTCCGAACACTAGGGGCTTCGCCAACTTTATTAATTGTCAAACTCCTATGGCTAAGTGAGGGCAGTAAAGGCCATAGTCTGATTGCCTTGTTCATTGTGCTAAACACCTCCTTTAAGGACCAGAATGTGGAGTAAAGAGTGTTTAGATTTATCCCGAACACCCCCGTACTATCTATGTGGGGGCAGAAGCCGACGACTGGTCAACCCTCAGATTTAATAAACGGCTGCACAGGAGGTAAAATTTAAATCATAAACATTGTACTACACAACATTATTGTTCTGTATTACAGAACAAGGTAATACACATGTTCTCATGGGAATATAACATCCTTCGAACATTGTTCTGCCACAAGGCGTGACCCCTCCAGAACACCGTCAAAATAGTGCTCGGGTCGACGATGGTCCTTGCCCTCCGGCGGTCCCTCGGTCATCAGCTTCTTGGCATCCAGCTTCGCCCAATGCGTCTTGGCGCGGGCAAAGGCCATGCGCGCACCTTCAATGCATACCAACCGCTTCACGGCTTCGAGCCGCGGACAGGCACTCACAAGCCGCTGCACAAGTCCGAAGTAGCTGCTAGGTATAGGATCGGCAGGCAACAGCCGGACTATCAGGTCCTTCATGGCTAGCTCTGCCAACCTGTGCAGCTCGACCAACTGCTTTAGCTGGTCGCTGAAGGGTACCGGATGTTCGGATCCCAGATGTTGGGACCAGAACAGCTTCTCCGTAGACATCCCTTCCTCGGCTCTGTAATACTCGGCAGCATCTGATACACTGTGCGGCAGATCCGCAAACGCCCCTGGAAAATCCAAATTCAGGATAAGTACAAGGAACGTTTCTTCTATATACTTGCTATGCATGGTGAAAGACTTACCCGCTGTAATCATCTTGGCCGCCTGAATTTCCTGGAGGGCGCTCTAGGCTTCGGCTCGTGCATCCTGTGCGCTCTGGCGGACCTTCGCCAATTCGGACTCTTGCGCCTTACAATCGCGCTCCAGGGACTCAAATCTCTCTATCGCGCCCTGGAGCTGTTGCTGCGCCTCGCCGACCCGGGCCTCGTGTTTCTCGCGCGAGGCGCGTTCCTTGGCCGCTTTGTCCTCGGCCTCGGCTAGTGCCTTCTTAAGAGTTGCCACCTCGGTCGTGGCCCCTAATAAAATTTATGACACTTTAGTCCAGTCGGACTATTCATTTTTTTCGAAATATACCTACAGGTTACTGCATACCTTGGTTATCCTCCAGCTGCTTCTTCACGAGGCTGAGCTCCTCCTCGGCCCGCTCTAGTTTCTGCTTCAGTCCGGAGACCTCTGCAGCATGAGCAGTGGCAGCCTTAAGCGATGCCTGCTTATTCACATAGACAACTCATGTTAGACTCCTGCGATATTTATTCTCGATCCTCTGTTCGGCTTTTCTTCTCGAACACCAAACAAAGCATCAGGGGCTACTGTCTATACTGTGATATTTTTCCTACAATCACATTGCTTACCTCAAAGCCCGTTAGAAGGCTAGTGCAGGCTTCTATCAGTCCGCCTTTGATGAACTGAACCTTCTCTATCACCGTGTCCATAAGGACACGGTGTTCATCCACAATAGAGGCGCCTCGTAGCGCCTCCAGCGGATTATCCGGCGCCTCTGGTTGGACAGAGGTCACCGGTGGAACAGGCATATTCCCTCCTTGCAGGGAATGCCGCTCGCTGGACCCTGGAGCCGTGTAGATCTCCGGAATGGTATCCGGCTGAGGTCCAAAGGGAACTCGGGCCCCGTCGCTAGTACCCATGGGGACTTTTTTCCCCGCATGTCCGGTGGCCGAAAAGTCATCTTGGGACGTCACCTCGATGATCTCCGGAATCTCCCCCCGGCCTGGGAAAGCCTTTTTGGACACCACCTCGTCATCACCCTTGGGTGAGACGGAATGAGCAGGTGGCGGAGATATGCTAGCCGTCTCCTTCGAGTCCGGCGAATCCTCAGTTGAGGATTGTGGGGAGCCATCGCGTGCCGGACTGCAGTAACAAGGCTTACAATATGTCAATACTACAAACCAGGAAGGCCATACGGTTGCGGATTCTGGTACTTACGAGGCAGCCCGAGGCTTGGTCCGGCGAGGTCGCTCCGGACTGCTATCAACGTCCCACACGGAGTTATCCGCTTGGGAGCCGTTAACCCTCTTAGGCGCTTTCGCCTCCGGATATGGGGGGGCGCCCTCCTCTTTCTCCCCACCTCAGGTGGGGAATCGTTTTCTTATTCTTCCTCTTCGTCGTCGTCATCGGACGAAGAGGAAGTTTCGTCCTCGGACGACATGTCCGGAGCGCCTTTTTGGCAAGGGCCTTTCTTGGCCCCTTTGGCCGCTTTCTTGGCCGTCTTCTCTGGCACGTCATACGGCGCCGGAAACAACATCTTCGTCAGAAGTGGGAATTCTTCCTCCTCAGGAAGCGGAGTCGGAAAGTTAATCTGCTCCGCCACCTCGATCCAGGCCTGGTAAAGTGGGTGGAGGAACTCAGTATCCATCCTCAAAATATGTCGGTGACGGGTGTACCTCGAAAACACTAAAGACTTACCGAATTGGCCTGGCGCTTTGAGCTAAGCCCGCGATTTTCAGTCGTGGGCGGGGGCGTCTCACCGGCCTTGAAGAGCGCTTTCCAGACGCCTTTGTGCATTGTGCCGAAGAGCCCTCGCAGCGTCTGGTGCTCGGCGGGGTCGTACTCCCACAAATAGCAAGTCCGGCGTTGGCACGGAAGGATCCGGCGGATGAGCATAACCTGGATCACATTCACGAGCTTGATCTTTTTGGTTATCATATTTTGGACGCATGTCTGGAGCCCAGTTATCTCGTCCAAGGATCCCCAGGTCAGGCCCTTCTCTTGCCAGGAAGTGGGCCGCATCGAAACTCCGGATCGGAATTCAGGGGCGGTGATGTAAAACCACCCCGACTGCCATCCCTTCACCGTCTCCGCGAAGGAGCCTTCGGGCCAGGTGACATTGGGCATTTTGCCCACCATGGCACCTCCGCACTCTGCTTGTTGACCGCTCACCACCTTCGGTTTCACGTTGAAGGTCTTCAACCATAAGCCGAAGTGAGGCGGGATGCACAGAAAGGCTCGCACATAATGATAAATGCTGAGATGTTGAGTATAAAGTAGGGGGACAGATCGTGGAAGTCCAACCCATAGTAAAACATCAATCCACAGACAAATGGATGAAGGGGGAATCCCAGCCCACGGACGAAGTGTGTGAGAAACACAACCCTCTCCTGGGGCTCGGGGGTAGGGACGATTTGCCCTTTTGCCGGGAGTCAGTGAGCAATCTCCTTGGCTAAATAGCCAGCCTCCCGGAGCCCCGCGATGTTCTTCTTCTTAACGGAGGAGGCCATCCACTTGCCTCCAGCTCCGGATCCAGACATGATTGGAGTGCCTTCTCAAACGAGGAAAAGCTAAAGCTTGGGCGCTAGAGCTCGAGGAAGGAAGGACTAGGGATGAAGAAGGGTGTGGGTAAAGGGAGAGTGTCCTTACCCCCTTATAAAGGCCGTGAATATCAAGCGCCTCCCCACTCGTCCTAAAAACTCGCCTATTCCCAAGGGCTGTATAAACGGCACGGTTGAGTTACCTATGCCCGCATTGATGAGAATCCCGCAATAAGGGGACACGATCTCTGCTTCGACAAGACGTGCCAATAGCAACCGCGTCTCGGAACGTGGGGTGGCAGATAAAAACGGTTCGAAATTATGACCGAACAGACGCAATGTCGTGTTGTAAAGAAGCTGTCAGCAGATTAGATTCGTGCAAATACTATATTCTCTCTGCGGTTGTGTATGGTGTGTGTGTAACAGGTCCGGATACAATCATCGCATCCGAAGACTATCTTGGAGTTCGGAGAAAGGGGAACCCGCCTTGCAATGCCGAAGACAATCTGCGTGCCGGACTCCTCATCATTGAAGCCAGGTTCAGGGGCTATTGAGGGAGTCCTGGACTAAGGGGTCCTCGGGCATCCGGCCTGTTATTCATTGGGCCGGACTGATGGGCTGTGAAGACATGAAGACCGAAGACCATACTCGTGTCCGAATTGGACTTTCCTTGGCATGGAAGGCAAGCTAGGCGACCAGCTGTGAAGATTCCTTCTCATGTAACCGACTCCATGTAACCCTAGATCTCTCCGGTGTCTATATAAACCGGAGAGCATAGTCCGGATAGGACACATTCATTACCATATTCACATAGGCTAGGCTTCTAGGGTTTAGCCATTACGATCTCGTGGTAGATCAACTCTTGTAACACTCATATTCATCAAGATCAATCAAGCAAGAAATAGGGTATTACCTCCATAGAGAGGGCCCGAACCTGGGTAAACATCGTGTCCCCCGTCTCCTGTTACCATCGATCCTAGACGCACAGTTCGGGACCCCCTACCCGAGATCCGCCGGTTTTGACACCGACAGCGGGCTGGCGTTTTTGTCGTCTATTGAGGTCGGTTAACTCATCACATGTTAGCGACATGCCAAGAGCATTCTAAAAAATTTCCTTTCACGTTCCGTTTTCAAAAAGAAAAAAATCATTTCACGTACGAATTTGACTGTATGCTTTGAGCAACTTGCATGTCCTATACTGCTCCTGTTTGGATACTCTAACTTAGCTAGAGGTTAGACTAACTCATGATTAACCCTGAACTAACTGTAGCCAAAGAGGTGTTTGGGTGACAGGGTTAGATTGAAAATAAATGCACTTGATGGAGAGAGAGAAGTGATTTTTCAGTGGTCCCAATGAGAACTATCTCCAGTTAGCACCTCTTGGGTGGGATATTTTTTTGGTGGGTTCGGTTAGCACCCTCATGCTTGGATACTTTAGGGCTATTTGAGCCCCAACTAGCTCAAACTAACTCTAACCCATGGATCCAAACAGGGCCTATGGCCAGCCTCGACGCGGAGCAGTCGGTGCACTGGGAAGCGGCCCTCTCTCGGCCGTCACGCCGCTTCAAAGCCGGTGCCAGTGAGAGGTCGCCTCCGCTCTGGCCGGGCATTAATGCGGCACTGACGCTCCAGGGCGACGCTGACCGTTTCACGCGGGAAGCCCGCGCTGGCAAGGGAGTATAGGTTTTGAACCATTTCATGTGTAGTACTGGTAGTTTGCAAAACTCAATTATTGCACTCAGTTTCCTAAGAAATTGTGGTAAAAAAACGTTACTCCACAGCTCGCTTCCCTTCTCCTTCCTCTTCCACTGCCCGCGCACGTCCGCGGGAAGCGACCGGTCAACCCTTATATAGGAGTGCTAGCACAAAAAGATGCATGCATGACCACTAAAATTTCCAGATTAAAGAGCCGCTCCGGCGGGAGTATGGCGTATGTTGTTACCTTCGGCCGGGCCATGGCTACCGGGCGACGGCGGCCAGAGAAGAGGCGGCGGGAGGGGAATGAATGCAGCTACTTTTTGGGTTCGCCGTCCGGCTTAAATAAATGCGCAGCATCACGTGTACCCGCGGGTGCACAAATTGTAACATACGTGTCAGCTTAAGTGGGCGTCACGTAACTGGTGTGTGTGTGTGAGAGAGAGAGATTCTGAGAGACAGAGTGCGTGTGTGCGACTCTACTCTTCGGACATGTACTCAACCTTTTGCATCGGAATGTAAGTATAATGGTATTTACTTTAGCTAGTGATTTACGTGGCCATGTTAACGTGGTTGTGTAAAAAAAATGTCACTTCCTGCTCATGATTTGCGTTATATAATTACAAGCAAGATGCTCGTGCATTGCACGGAACATCAATATGCATTTTTCCACAAAACACATGTTGTGATTTACCCATGCAGGAGTAATCCCATGTGTAAAAACTAATGATATTTCGAGAATTTTATCGGAAAACTGGTATCTCGAGAATGTCATCAAAAAAATGAAAGATGAGAGATAAGGTGAGAAGTGGAGCGTGGTGGTGACTGGTGGTCGGAATGGGCGGAGGCATGGGGATGGACGGCGCCGGCAGGCGGCAGCGGCCACCATGCTAGATTGTTCCGGAGACTTTCTTTTTTAATTGCTCAGCAATGAGGTGTGGGAGATAAGGATGTGGAGAGAGGTGCGGCTATCTTTTGTAAAATTATCATAGTTTGCTTTCTATCCGTCAGATATAGATCAGACGGTCTATATTACAAGATGGCAGGCACAACATCATCGCCAACTCGGTTTTTTATAAGGGTACAGATGATAAGTTTGCTAACTACTAAAGTAAAGTGGAATTTGTCCATGTTATACAAGTAAATTAAGGTGATTGTTTATCATACGGGTAAGGGTGGATGAAGGGTGGTAGGAACAAATGCTCCGCCTAGAGCATGTGTGTGTGAGATGGAGTCTCAGTGTGTGTGTGTGTGTGTGTGAGAGAGAGAGAGATGGAGTCTTAGTGTGTGTGTGTGTGTGCGTGTGTGTGATGGAGTCTTACTGTGTGTGTGTGTGTGTTTGTGTGTGTGTGTGGGTGGGTGGGTGCGTGCGTGTGCGTGTGTGTGTGTTTGTGTGTGTGGGTGTGTGTGTGTCGCGGGGTCCTCATTGGCAGATGTAATTTAAGTGTGCATGGCTTCATCATAGAGAGGTGATGTGTATGGCAGAGGCCACCAACGATGGGGTGCGAGAGAGAAAATGCCTGTAGAGAGGGAAAAGAAGGTGTGTGCGCGTGAGAGTAGTCGACATCGAGAGAACGTGTTTGTTCGAGAGACACCGAGGAAGACTACTATATATCGATGGTGCATGTAGGCGGGAATTAAACGAAGGGATGGTCTTATTGGTTTCGGGGATATAGGGGAAGAGTGAGAGGGGGTAGCTACAAGGAGATTGTTAAGTGTGAGTGTGTGTTTTACCCATCCAGGCGGAAGTTATGTGCACACAAGAAGAGAACGATTCGATATGGCGTTAGGGTTGAGGGTAATTAACTACGTATGGAGACATAGAGACCTTCAACGTGCATGTGTGAGAGATATACATGTATATGTGGGATGTGTGTGTGTGCGCGCGCGCATGATCGAGATAAAAGAAAGGAGACATAAGTCATAAGCTAAGATCAACGACATGGGAGAGACGGATCGGTATGACAATATGCATGCATGCGAGAATGCAGGGAAGAAGGCCCGACAATTGAGCATGTGTTTTTTTCTTTAAGAGATAGTGGCGTGGGCTAGAGCATGCATCCATGGCGAGCAGAGGGAGTGAGGCACAACGCTTGTGCAAAAGAGATCAACCTATAAATGAAAGAAGGTTGATGGAGAAACAGATAAATAGAAAGATAAAGATGCTAGCTAGTGTGCGTTAGAGATAGCACTCGAGTGGATCAGAAGGCTGAGTTATGGGTGTGGGTGTGAGAGAGATGAAGAAAGGGTGCATGTGACTCACATACAAACAAATATCGAAGAGAAATGAGATCCCGAGAGACGGAGTTTTGTGTCTGCGAGAGAGAAAGATATTTCAAAACGAGAGTGATAGCTAGAGAAACATATGAGGGAACGCAAGATATCTCTAGGGAGAGAGAGTGTGTGTGAGAGACATACAAGAGAACAGTGGAGAAATATGAGACCCTGGGGGACAGAGTTTGTGTTTGTGTGTGAGAAAGAGATATTTAAGAGGAAGAGTCGTAGGTTCTCATACCTAAGGAGCGAAAGACATCTCTGTATAGGGGGTGTGCGAGTGGCACACAAGGGAATAATAGAGAGAAATGAGACCCCGGAAGACAAAGTTTTGTGTTTGTGTGAGAGAAAGAGATTCCACATGGAGAATCATAGTTAGAGACACATAGCAGGGAGCGAGATATACTTAGAGAGAGATAGAGTGATGAAGGTCGAGGGAGAGAGTACCATCAGTGTGTTACGAAGATAAAAGATCATTGTCGACATACAGGTAACACGAGAGATACCCGAGAGACGATGAACGCATATAGGTCTAAAGAGATAGTCCTATATAAGCATGAGTGATAGTTATATGACGAATATCTAGATTAAATGGGATTCAAATATTTAAACTGGAGATCACGACATCGATAATATCATAATGCAAATTGGTGTATCAAACATGCATATTCATTTGAATTTGGGGACACGTGTAATGTTATATAGTTTATCAATATTGGTGATCCATAGATTCTTTATTTAGAAACAATGCATGGTTTATATGCAATTAATGTCTAAATGGGATTACACTATATGTTGCGTGTGTAAAACACATTATATATGTTTGAGAAGTAAAAAAACGCATGAAACACACATTAATTGGAGACAGTTAGCGAGGAATGCATACATTGGATTTCAACATAAAGTGGTTTCAAATATTTGAAAATCCAAATTGATGGATACAACCTTATGAATCTGAGATCATGCGATTTGTAAACCATATTTATGTATAAAGGGTGTTGTGCTTTTGAAAGTATATATAAAAAAGATGTATATAGAATTTTATTCCAATCGAAAATGGATCCCCGCCCGAAAAAAATAGAATACAAACGGGATTCGAATTGAGTTGGCACGGTAAACGTGCACTCTGCAAAATTTGAACAAAGCGGGGAAAGTCGCAGTAACCGCCCGAAACCAAAATCTGCGAGATGGAAATTACTACTGCCTATCCCTGCCACGCAAAGCCTATCTGCTCGATTTCTATAGGTTTCGATAGGGGTAGGTTTGTAATTTCACTCAAACGTGACATAACCGCCTCTCACCCGGATTCATACACGGTGGGCGCCAAAACACAGTGTGTCCTCGGCCGAAATCGACTCCCTCCCCGATTCATACACGGTGGGCGCCAAAAACAAACTCTCGTCGGCAAATATTTGGTGTATGCGAGATTACCGTCCTATCCCCAACCGACTAATATTGCTGTGATGTAGGAAATTTGAAACGGGGGCTAAGTTTGTAAATTTCCTCGCATTTGAGACAAGCGCGCCGTGAAGACATGGTTCCCCCCTTCCTCTCCACCTCCATTTCCCCATTCGTACTTCGTGTGCGCCAAAACACCCTCTCCACCCCAGCCTCCTCCGTCCGCACCCCATCCACCGCCATCCTCCTCCACCATGCCGGCGCTGATACCCCGACGTCGCCGTCCATTACAAGAGATCGACCTCTCTCATCCACGGCTTCGGACCGGGATCCTTGCATCCCGTCCTCTCGCTCCATCCCCACCGTCGTCCACCTTGCCGGCGCCGCTCCTACGACCGTCTCGTCCACCGCGCCCCGCCACCACCGTCTACCCTCCTAGATCTGCTTCCACGCCGCCGACAGCCATCGCTACCGCAGCACCATCAAATTCTCAGCAGATGCATGCACGGCGCCGCACCAGAGGCGGTACTCTTTCGTATCTGCTCAACTTATTTATCGCAGCAAGAAAATAGATCACCACTACTTTACTCTGATTTCTTGTCCATCAGTTACTTGCTAGTTGAAAGCAAACATTGGTTGCGAAGTTGCCTTTGTCCGGTTTGCACCTTCAGATCCGCCATGGCACGCTCAACACTATACTCCCAATGCTTATGGTTCTCCCCTTTTATATTCCACACCAGTTAAATCACAGTAGACTAAATTTCAAAATTGGGTCAGTCGATTTTTCAGAGCTCGCCGGAGTTCGCCGGTGCGAACGAAGGGGTTCGGGTGGGGACTTTGGTTGTGGGGGCGGTGGTGGGGCCTCGCCGAACAAAGAAAACTCGACGCGGGTGGGGGCGGGGATGGGGGGTGGGGGTGGCGGAAGAATCAGAGACGAGGGAGAAGAAGGGTTAGGAGACGTAGGATCTTCATCCAACCGCCTGAAATGGTCGACTGACCCAAATGACAAAAGTCATGCGACTTGCATGCAGACATGCCTTTATATTCAGTACCATCATCGTACCTGCTTAGCACTGCTCATGAATCCATCAAGCTAAACAACGTGCCACTCATAATTCCAAACTTGTTGCTCAAGTACGAATTTGATATGATGCTGATATTACTAAAACAGATAACATTTAATTGGTCAGCTAATGTTCCTACTTTACTTTCGAAAAAGCACGTGCACCAAATATAGAGAGACAGCAGGGAGTTGCTTTCTTAGTGCGCTCTGGTTCATCATGTGTGGGCACTGCGCAACGAACATTTTATTATCCAAATTTATTTGCTCTTCTTTAGCATGTTCCTCTTCCGTTCTTCTTTAATAAGTACTCTCTCCGTTCCTAAATACAAGTCTTTGTATAGATTCCACCATGGACTACATATGGAGCAAAATGAGTGAATCTACACTCTAAAATGTATCTGGATACATCTGTATGTGATCCATAGTGGAAATCTCTACCAAGACTTATATTTTGGAACGGAGGGAGTATGATAGTAGTACAATATGTTCCTTGTAATGAAGATGAGCAGGGACATTTGCAGTGTAGAGGTCTATACGGTCGGTTGGTATGGACACTTTGAACACTTCGGGGCTCTTTGATTCGTAGGATTTTGTAAACATGGGAATAGGATTTGTAGTGGCCTGCCCACTTGAATCCTATAAGAATAGCAAGGAAACGCGGGGAGCTGTGTCGCCTTTGAGAGTTACACTGATATTAACAGTACCGCACCTTCAGTTGAAGAGAGCTGGTATCCGAAGCCTTTCTACTCGTACCGGCAATACTAGCACATATATTCCAGCAAGTTTCACTTTGCTGATTTTACTCTGATGCTTACGGTTTTCCCGTTATATCTACACTATGATCTGTGTAGCTGCTTTGTGTCGCACTAGCAGCAGTCCACTCTTGAAGCTAAACACTGCAATGACTTACAAAATTGGCACCAAGGCATTGAGTGCCATTCTGGATGCAATGAAACTCATACGCTCCCCACATGTTGACTCTTGTTCAGAATATGATCCTAATGACTCTTGTTCAAAATTGCCACATATAGAGAGACAGCATGGAATTGCATTTATTTGGGCGCTGTGATTCATCATGAGTGGGCAACCAACATTGTATGCAATTAAGCGAAACCTCAAGAATATGCTTCCTCTTCTGTTCTTTAACATGTTTCTCTTTTGTTATTCTGTATTTAGTACGTACAGTATGTTCGGGAGCAGGGACATCTGCAGTCAACAGCTGATAGAGCTGGCATGTACTTGATCGATAGGCTTTCAATTACTAGCGGCAATACAACACCGTATTTTCAAGCCAGTTCCACTTTCCCGATTTACTCCCTCCGTTCCTAAATACTTGTCTTTCTAGGCATTTCAACAAGTGACTACATACGGAGTAAAATGAGTGAATCTACACTCTAAAATATGTCTACATACATCCGTATGTGATATTTATTTGAAATGCCTAGAAAGACAAGTATTTAGGAACGGAGGGAGTATATATCATGGTTATGGTGTACCCCTTTTATGTATACTATGATCTGCCTAGTTGTTGTGTGCTCTTGTTATCATGGTTTGGCAATAAACTCTCTATACAGTATATTTTGAACCTATCATCTGCCAACTATCCTTACTTTTGGAGCCTATTTTTTTGTGTACTTGTGCCAGATTATATAATGCACGCACCATATTACAGCACACATGAGCTCTCTCATCAGAATCCAGTGATAGCACACAAGTGTTTACAGGGGCGCCCCTATATTAGAATATCCTCTGCATTACAAAGATAATCTCACAACTATTTATGTTTTCATGGTTCTTGGATATTATACGTAATTACTGTGAATATCAGAATCCGTGCATCAGAAGAATATTGTGGAACACTGCAATGACTTACAAAATTGGCACCAAGGCATTGAGTGCCATTATAGATGCAATGAAACTCATACGCTCCCCACCTGTAGATTCTTGTTCAGAATATGATCCTAATGACTATTCTAACCTCGAGGAGTCAAAGGCAGATGGCCTGTCATGTTCACCCATCAAGGTGCCTGCTCTAATTTGGGAAGGTTTTATTGATTGCGTGTATCTTGCATATGTTGTCTTGCATTTCTTCTACTTTGTTGCACCGTCATCTGCTTAGTTTACTCATCATATATGTCGAGATGTCATGCCCATTCATTATCAATACATATTCCATCTGTCATCATACCATGTTTTTTCACTCAAATGTTGTTCTTGTACATCAGACATCAAAAAGGAAGAGGGTGGTTGCCGAACCTGAAGGAGCACCAGCAAAGTCCTTCAAAAACGTGGTTGTGCCGGAGAAATCAGACAGCACCCCACTTATATTGGTTGTACAACCAGTGACACAAAACGTAGAACCGACTCCAGCAGACTGTACCCATACTTGACTGGCCACACCACTAGCCCCACCACACAGGACCTGCACTCCAACAAAAGATATGCTGATTTCAGTTGCCATAGCACCAGCCGTACCACAGAAAAATCCCACTCCAGCAAAAAATACAGCAAGTCCACCGGCCGAAGACCTATCCCAACTGCAGAGACGGCCAATTCCTGAAGATTGGAACCCCATTCCAGTTATTCCCAGTTTAAAAGACAATGCTTTCAATGTTGTTAGGGACTACGTGCATATATTCTCATCATTGGAAGATTATAGTGAAGACAAACACCATTTTCACATCTTCCTGTCCCACTTACGTGTAAGTGCTATTATTCATGGTGATTATTTTCCTATTTTCTGCTGATTGAACACATCAATGATTTACATTACATTGTTGTAAGTAGGCGAGGGTCAATCTGGATAGTCATGACGAGCAAAGCTTGCTTGCGCTTTTTAAGGAAGCATTGCAGCAGTATTGATGTTACCTGGGGAAATCATACTTTGATGACAAGTCTATAAACGAATTTCTGATGAAGTCTCCTGTGCTAAATTTAGAAGACATTGAATGGAAAAACCTTATTATGCACTGGTCTCGTTCCCGAGGATGAGATACTGTCTATGATATCACATGACAATTTGAACTTCTACTTTTCCGTATGTGCCTTACGGATCTTTTTTGCAGGAAATCTGCTCGAAAAAGAATTCCGGTTTGAAAAGAACGACAGGATATCGCAAATATGCTGCCCGCTGCTTTGCTCTTGTTAGTACCTGTTGTCCTGTATCACTGTACTTGCATACATACCTAATTCATTATGTGACAGCAGTATGCATGATAGCTTGCTTATCAATTGTTCGCTCTAAATTATCTGATCTGTATGAATGGTTACATTAATGTAGAATATATCCAATGCCAATGAAATTTTTTAGCTCTGCATTGTTCTTGTAAGTACCTATTGTCCTTTATCAGTGTACTTATATTGACAAGTAGTTGTTCATGTATCATCACTCTCCAGCTTATTTTCTTTTGCCCTCCATTTTCTACACATAAGATCTATATCTACTATTACCATAAGGTTGGATAACACCGATGGTACTGAAAAAGTTTAGCTCTGCATTGCTCTTGGATGTACCTTTTGCCTGTATCGCTGTACTTACATTTATAGCTACTTGGTTATGTAGCATCACTCTTCATCTTATCTTAAATATTCTTCATTTTTTCTTATATTGTCACATCTATATTTACTCTTAACAAAATGTAGAATAAAGGCAATGCTTATGAAGAAGATTCTGTGGTAAACTTCTTGAATTGTCCCCCCCCCCAATCAGCATGGACAAAGGCTTTATAGAGCCTGCCTTCACCAATAATGTAAGTTTGTCCTTCTCAAGCCTTCAAACTTTGTTGTGTATATTTGGTTAGGCATGACTGCAACAGCTGTTTATTTTTGGTGTTTGCATCAAATTGCATGTTTAAAGTTTATTATGTACTCCAGTTCATAAACAAAAGTTTGTCCTTCTCAATTTAAGTTTCAGGTTGTACAACCAAGTTCCTTCTTCATACCATGTAAATTAAACTATACAGAGCAAGTGATCTTATTTTGCCAATCTGAAATGGGATAAATTGATAGCACACTAACTAATGATACTTATGAGTTCTTGATCTGTAATCCAGTGGTGTTGTGAAGCTGCCAACTCCTTCACAATGTCATTTCCTGTCATGTCTTAATCTGAACAATACCATATTGTGTTAATGCTATTTTAAACTGTGTCACTTTATTTGTCAGTAAGAAATATGATGAATTGTCAGCACTGATACTTATATGTGCAAAACTTGTCATCTGTCTGCTTGTTTATCTTTTAGAGTGAGGAGGATATAAGTCTCAAACAAGTGCAGTCTCACCAGCTTGCTCAGCTGCTTGCGCTGCAGCTCTCGAGCAGGGCTAACCTTTCTTGAACTCTATTGAAGTGTTGTCGGTTTTGTATATTATTTTGTCAGCGTGTTTAGTTGCACTGGTGGCGGTCTTTGATGCCCAGTGTATGTAATCTGCTGTCGGCTTGTGCTTTATTATCATAGTGGCGAACTTTGATGCCCAGTGGATGTAATATGCCATAATTTCTTTATTGTATAGTCTAGGTTTTTTTCTTATTCACGATGCTGCAGTTATTTTACTGTATATATATCATGTCTTCGTAGTAAACCGGCCAAACCATACAATTACGGTACATAATCGGGCCGTCATGCAAATCACCATGTATGATCTGCATCATGGGCCCGTCATCTTGGTCCGTTAACAGGCCTAAATGTAAACTAGCCCACTAGTAGATTCGGACCAAACTAGCCCACTAGTAGATTCGGACCTTTAAGGGCATCTTCAATGCAGGGCGCCTGTAGAGGTGCTTAGGAAAATAAAATAAATATCCTAGAATTAAAAGCTAACCTTAGCGCCTACTGCTCCAACCCTAAACGCTAATCACGGGCGCTAAAATAACCTGCCGCCGCACTCGACGCTTTACCTCGCACGGCAAAACAAAGCCAAGCGCTCGACTCCCTATTTTGCGTCGATGCCGCGTCGAGCGCCAGGATTTGAGCGCTTAACTGAACGATCGGCCAGGATAACAATCCTGGCGCCTTGCCTTAGCGCCCCGTGTTGGACATGCTCTAATAGGCCGAGTAAACCGCCGGCCCTATTTTTCCAAGAAAACTCAATGGGCCTTTAGGAGGCTGAAAAGTAGGTTGGGCCTGAAACGTGCCAAACAGCTCACGGGCCGGCAGCAGGCCGAAATAGACCCCGACCCATGAATGTGCCAATCAAATCATGGGCTTATAATAGGCCAAAATTGTCTCGGTCTTTATTTGGCCCAATCAGATTATCGGCTGCGAGCAGGCCGGATGCAAACCGGGCCGTAGTTAGGCCCAACTATATGATGGGCTTTTAACAGGCCAAAATTAATATAGGGACGAAATGTTAAACGGACCCTTAACAGGCCGAAACTAATATCAGGCCGAATTACTAAATGGGCCTTTAGCAAGTGGGCCCAAAAGCATAGCGTCCAGTTGACGGGCCGAATCTAATATGGGCCATAATTTAGCCCAAAGCCTCTTAAAGGGCCAGACCTGATCTGGGCTGGCCCATTATGGCCCACAAGATTTTGTGGGCCTTTACCTGGTCCAGCCCATTATGGTCCGTAAAATCTTATGGGCCTTTAGTTGGGCCGGCCCATTTAAACTTTATGGGCCACTTTTGGGCCGGTCCACGTGTTAACATATCATAGGCGCATCTCGCCCATTGAATGAGTGACACCTGTGCCAACATGGAGCTGACACGTGTTTCCTACAACCAATGATGATTTTACACGTGGAAAATCCCTATTGGTCCGGGTTGTTAACGGGTTATCGGATCCAAAACCGGACATGATAACTTAACGGCGTTTCGTTACGGTGAATGCCACGTGTCGGCCACCCTTGACGAAAGCACTTCTATGACGCGCGATTTATCGTCATGAAAGTGGACACTTCCGTGATGATAATTTTGGTAACGTCATGGAACACTTCTACGACAGCACAGGTATGACTATCTTGATTCTGTCATAAATTTGTCATGGATGTACATGCATGACAAAAAACGTGACCTACTGTGACAAACACGTATCATCACGAAAGTGTATTTTTTTTAGTGCATGTAACTATATAACAAAAAAACCTGACACATCACTTAGCATGGCAGTCAACATACCTCATCCTCTTGGTTAGTCCAAACGATTTATCTGATGAGCCTTAACTCACTACGTGCACTCATCGTTGTGATCCATTTTCTGCAATCACAATAAAAAATACTTCCTCTATCCCAAACTAAGTGTCTTAACCTTAATACAACTTTACACTAAAGTTAGTATAAAGTTGAGACACTTATTTTGGGACGAAGGGAGTAGAAGTTAAACATCCCATACTCAAATTGTTCAAACAGTAATTCAGAAATGAATGCATGGTGTTAAATAATACCGAGCCGAAACTCAAGTAAGCTAGGTGTTAGCTTAGGTCTGAAGTATGAACAACTCATCTAGCTTAACATAACAATTTAATAGGTTCAGATTCTATTCCTGTCAAATCTGAATATAAATACCGAGCCGAAACTCAAGTATCTGTTTGGTTCATCATACTTCTCACTGCACACTATCAGTGCAGAGAAACCTGGCAGAGCCACCATTTGTCACTATAGGAACTATAGGAAGCAGCTTGCCTACGAATGGCTCTTGACATTAACATGCCATGGCAGTAACTCCGTATGCTTCCAGTATGTTCTCCAGGATTACCAATTTTTTAGAAAAATAAACCGAAACAGGGGCATGTATCGCTGATTAGCTGAAACATAATGCAAAATACATAAAAACAGAGAAAGTAGTTGGTTTAATGCCTCCGGTTATATAGTTTCAGTTTTGGTCATTTTCTTTCTCTACTATAGACCATTCTTTTCTAAATTATATATATGTGTCTGCTACTCCTAAGATAGTTGTTAAATCTGATCTGCAGTTTCTAGAATATGTGGATGACTGAACCATGTCAAGATTTGGCCTCATGTACGCTATCTTCTATTTCTAACCATGGAACATTGTGGTACCTTTGGAACGCTAGCGACGGCCACTAAAACTTTCATGAACCTAAACTGATAACTACTGATAAGCGTATAGCGAGAATTTGGTATCCTAATACAGTGAGTTCCATTCTTCCCTGAACAATGTTGACCTCATTTTTTCGTGGGTGGCATTGACTAATTTCTCATTTGTTAGATGATGATGACCTCATCTCACTATTTTACTTTTATGGAAATAACATGATGAGCATTGAAAATGACTGTGAGTGAATCCCCACCACCACCTAACTGAAAAAGTTCATCAATGTTATACGAACAAAGCACCATCTAAAGGAATTTATAAGGAATGTCTCAGTAGTAATGTGACTCGGCAAACACTATGTGCTACAAGCCTACAAATCTCAATCAAGCATGTGCTTCATATATACTTACTGTGGATTATATAAAAAGCAAAGAGATTAAACTTGCACTGGGCTCTGAAAACCTCGACATCATATCAGATCAAATCAAACAAAAATACAGAGTCTACTTGGTCAACCCCAACTGCTTTTTACGCATGATGACACACTGGCAAGCACGCGACAGTATTTTTTTGATTTTTTATCGACCACTCCACTCCACTCGCTGGACTTGACTTGCATAGCCAGTACAGTACATCTTTTATGTCTTTCGTCACTACATCGGCTTCCTAGCCCGCAAGCAAACGGCATAAATATCATATGAACAGATGTATACTATTAAGACTTTGCAAGAACGCGTCCAAGAACACGAGGGTTCTGCACCTGGTCTCCCGGTCCTCCGCGATGGTGGCGAGGGTGTGGATGAGGCGCGGGTTGGGGTTGGCCTTCTGCTCGACGACCCGCGAGATCAGGGCCTACGCATGGTCCAGTGGCGCGTCCTCGTCGTCCATCGCCGCCTCCGTCTCCTCCTCCTCGTCGTCCTCCTCCGGCTCGGCTGCTGCCACGGGGGTCGGCCGCCGGCTGCTCTGGCTCCGTCAGTGCGGGCTCAAGCGGCAAGGCTGGCGGGCTAGGGTTAGGGTTGCGTGCGGGAGCGGCGCTTGGGGCGGAGGGCTGGCTAACGGTGGCGAGCGAAAGAGAAAGAGCGAAGTGAGGGAGAAGGTGGGGGCGGGGCGAGCCAGGATCAGGGGAGGAGATGGGGGCGCGGCGGGCGCCGGGAGCCGGGGAGGAGGTCGGGGGCTGGCGGCGAAGGGATCTGGAGGGCCGACTCGCTCGTGCGTGCGAGTCGTGGAATTTTTTTCGTGGGTTTTTTTCGTAGGTCTTTTTTCGCTGGTTTTTTGTTGAGGCATGTGCGAGGCGTGCGAGGGGCCGGAGGCATCGCTCCCTGCTTTTGTTTGGTTTTTTGTGTACGGGTGGGAGGAAGGACGTAGGACGAAAAAAACCATCTCCAAGGGGACGAAAATTGACCGGCGGAGACTACCAACTGTTCCATTAGGAGTAGAGATCGGTTTTTTCTTGAGGGGGTCCTATGTGCGTATTTTTTGTTTGTTTGAGAAAAGCTTGCTAGGCCTTTATTGATTAGCTAAAATCTTTGCAGGGATTATAACTGAGCAGTGGGGAGTACCCAACCACAAATGCCTCCCTACCGGGAGAGAAACACCATACCTAGCAAGCCTATAAGCTTCATAATTTGCAGCTCGAGGTTCAAAAGAAAAATTACATGAAGTAAACGAAAGAGACGTTTGTAAAATCTCTCTAATAATAATATCATAGTACCCTTCAGCTAGGTGTTGTATGTGATGTACCATCTGCTTGCAATCAGAAGCAACTTGGAGGTGTACCATTCCCAGGTCTTGCGCCAAAGACAGACCTTCCTTGCATGATATCGCCTCTAGCGTCGAAGGATCAATCATTTCCTGAATAACCAGCATGGCAGAGCTTAGGTACTCACCATCCCTGTCCCGACAAATAGCAGCAGTTGTACCCACATTACAATTAGTGGAGACCCCAACATCAACATTGATCTTTATAAACCCTTCAGCCGGCAGGATCCAAGTAAAATTCTGGCGAGCTTGATCTGGTATTGTCCTCGTAGAAGGTTCAGGCTGCTCTTCTAGTTGATCCAACTCAGCTATGAAGTTGACAACAAAATTGTGTGTTGCATGTGGACTCCTGCCTTACACCCTCACTACGAACAAATGAACCAGGCTAATGGGCCGGCCCATTACTGGCTCCCCTTAGGGGAGTCGAGCTACTTCTTGACAGGCGTCCCTATGTCTCGCATTAAGCGAGACAGGAGCGAACCACTCGCTGAAGGGACCCGCTAGTTGGGCCGGCCCACACGTGCGGGAAGCACCAGCCTGTTTTGCGTTTCGTTTTTCTTCACGTTTTTTGTTTTTTGTTTTTTTCTTTATTTTTTTACTTTTCTTTATACTTTAAAATATTCTAAATATACATATTACAAAAAACATTTCAAAAAAATGGTGAACAAGTATTTGAAAAAATGTTGATCACGTATATAAAAATGTTGAAAAAGTATTTCAAAAAATGTTGAACAAGTATTCGAAAAACATGTTGAACAAGTATTTGGAAATTTTTTGAACAAGTATTCGAAAAACATGTTGAACAAGTATTTGAATTTTTTTGAACAAGTATATAAAAAATGTTGAACAAGTATATAAGAATGTAGAATGAAAAACAAAAGGAAACAAAGAAAAAAGAAAAAAAGAAAATTGAAAAATAATCAAAATAAACCAAAGGAAAAGGGAAATAAAAAAACTGAAGAAACAAATGAAAAACCCCGGAGAAGAAAAAAAGAAATAAAAATAAAATAAACAAAAGGAAATGAAGAAACAAAGAGCAAAAAGAATGAAAAAATGAAGAAAAAAATAAAACAAAACAAAAAAGAAAAAAACTCAAAGAAAGACCGGCTTGAATTGCCTCAAGTACGACGCGCACCTACAACTTATCATGAACGTGACTTCGGCAGAGTGGTAGCACCACCCGCGGTCGCCCCTGGAGACCAAGGATCGAACCCTGCTATATGCATGCGTGAATGGGCCAGCCAAATACGAAATGGGAGAGGAAAAACCTTCAGCGAGAGCAGCCTCTCGTCTCGCTTAATGCGAGAAATAGACGCGGCGTTTCATGACTCCGCCTATGCACGTGGCACAACGCTCATTAATGAGCTCCCCTATTAACGTAGAATAGAGAGCCCATGTTCATCACCCACATGCGTCAAATAGACGAGGAGACACACAGGGGCAAGTACAAAATGGGCCGGCCCAGTCATTCACTATAGCAGGCGACACATTGCGCAGCGACTCTTTTATCGCATTAAGCGAGACAGAAGTTTTGTGGGCTGGGATTAGATCCCGGGTGTCCCGGCTAATAAGGAGAGCGGCTAGCCACTGTGCTAGTATTCGACATTTTGATGAAATCTATGGCGCATTGTACTTGAGGCGACACGGTCTGCTTTATTTCCATTTTTCTCCTACTTGAAGCAAGTCAAGTCGGGTTTTTTTTTGTTTTTTCCGTTTCCTTTTTTTTTCTTCCCCGGGTTTTTTCATTTGTTTCTTCAGTTTTATTCATTTTATTTTTCCTTTTATTTATTTTGTTTAATTTTGGTTTCCATCTTTTTGGTTTTTCTGTGTTTCCTTTTATTTTTCATTCTACATTCTTATATACTTGTTCAACATTTTTCAAGTACTTGTTCAACAATTTTCCAAATACTTGTTCAACATTTTTATATACATGACCAACATTTTTTTAAATACTTGTTCCATATTTTTCAAAAACCCATTCAACATTTTTTTCAAAGACTTATTCAACATTTTTATATACATGATCAACTTTTTTTCAAATACTTGTTCAACAATTTTTTTCCAAATACTTTTTCAACTTTTTTTTCAAATACTTGTTCATATTTTTCAAATACTTGTTCAACATTTTTATATACTTAATAAAAAAATTCAAATACACGATCAACAGTTTTTCAAATACTTTTTCAATATTTGCCAAATACTTGTTTAACATTTTTATATACATGATTGACAGTTTTTCAAATACATGTTCAACATTTTTCAAATACTTGTTCAACTTGTTTTAAAGGCTTGTTCATCATTTTTTAAATGTTTTTGAAGAGTGTTTTTTGTAATATATATGTTTATAATATTTTAAAGTATAAACAAAAGAAGAAAAGAAAGCAAAAAACAAAAACAAAAAATATGAAAAAGAACAAAACAGAGAACAGGCTGGTGTTTCCCTCGTGCGTGGGCTGGCGCAACTGGCGGCTCCTTTCAGCAAGGGGTTCGCTCCTGTCTCAGTTAATGCGAGACATAGGGGCGCCCGGCACATTGTAGCAGACGGTGTTGTACCAAACTAGGTACTTTTGCGAGCCGAGCCACTATAGCAAACCAGATTTTCTTTTTTTTCTTTTCGCACTTTCTCTTTTTTTATAGTTTCTATACTATAATTTTGATTATATATGGCAAACAATTTTTAAATACACATTGAACATTCTTTTAGACTTTTAGCATATGGAGAATAATTTCACAATATATTATTAGCATTTTTAAATAGAAACTAAACAATTTTTTAAATAGCATGAACTTTTTGTAATAAAAACAGAACATTTGTAAATATACATTGAATATTTTTGTTTTATAGTTTTAACATATTTTTAATATACGATGAACATTCTTCTAATACACGGTGAACTTATTGTGTAATATATGGTAAACATTTTCTTAATATATGGTAAACATTTTTGTAATACACGATGAACTTTTTGTGCAATTCACCATCTTTATGGCTTTAAAAATGTGAATTATTTAAAAATAATAAGAAAAGAGTAAGAAAAGAAAAGGAGAAAAAGGGAAAATAAAAAGAAGAAAAGGCAACAGAAAAATCTGCAAACAAAAAAAGGAGAAAAAAGCCGAACTGGGTCGGCCCAACCCGCCTTGCCAGTAGGCGTTGGGTCGTCTGTTGTTTACCGCGTGCAGGCGGCAAAATCGGATCTCCAGGGGTGTATGTGGCCTGTACCAATTTCTAATAGAAATCGCTTGCATACGACGACTAGCGGACCGGCCTATTAGTATGTTTTCTTCATTGCGCGTTGTAGGTTTGCTCTGCTCTATTTTTCTTCGGGTTTTTTTTTCTATTTCATTTTTTTACTTTGGTTCTATATGTTTTTTCACTGGTTTTCTTCGTTTTCTTCATTTTAAAATGGTTTTCTTTGTTTTCTTCATTTTACAATGGTTTTCTATGTTTTCTTATTTTACAATTGTTTCCTCCTTTCTGCTGCCAAGTTCAGCCAATAGGCTGCATTCTTGTGCGGCAACATTGTTGCGGAGAGTGGAGGAGTGGACGGCAAGCGGAGTGGAGGAGTGGACGGCAACATTGTCACCAACATTGTTGAGGGGACGCCAACCAGGATTTGGGTGATGCGGATGCGTCGTCACCAAACGTTTATAGCCGCAGATTGATGCTGCATGGCGGCAATCTGAATGAACACTTCAGAAAGTCTGAGTGAGTGGTCGTGCTATTAATGGACGAGTGGTTACCTGTCACGTCGCCCCGCTTATTGGTGATTGATCAAAAAATGGAGATGCGTCTACATGCAACATGCTGCTTTAAAGTCGTCCGTGGCACGAGGAGAAAGAAGCTAAAAATTTCCTCCCGCACTTGCAACCCCCCTAGTCTCCGAATACGAAGGTTGCAATGTCATTTATAAAGCGAGCTCTACAAATTATGATGCTCAAAAGCCATATAAAGACTACCCCTATGCTAGAATGTGATTTTAAAAAAGAATGACTGTATTATGGTTATTATAGCGATCGAAATAATATAGAAAATCCGCTAGGGTTGCTCTTAATTGGGTCGATCTGGTCCGGTGATCAATAACGCAGACGATTTTTCCAAGTGATGCGATCGCGTATGTGCATACGCATCTCTCGTGTGAGTGGTACACGATCCAAGGATTTTTTGATTACTGGGTACTGCTACCTCGGATCGATCTCTTATTAAAATCGTGAAGGCAATGTACCATCTAACGCGTTTGCCATTATTTCGTGTCCAAACATCTGAAAGACTATTGCTAGAGCGCGGTTGTCTGCAAAAGCCTTGAAGCCCGGTCCGTTTTTCGGACTGAGATCCAGTGCCTTTATCAAGTGAAGTCACGCTGCAATTTTACCTTTTTAATCTCCATCTAATCTACATCCTACGGTCCAGATCACACAAGGGGAAAGGTTCTCAACACTTAGCAGTTTTCAGCATAGCTTTTGTGTAGATGATTACTCAACATTGACACTTATTGCTGTAGCATTCGGACATTATGCGCTGCAGCCTTTTAATATCAAGTTCTACTGGATTTAGTGTCAACTGCAATTGATTTATTCCACTTTGATTGCATAATGCACTACTGTATAACCAAACCAAATTTTGTTTTATAGTCTGCTCATGAGTATCTGCAGTTCTTTATTTTTTGGGTTTCAATCTGTTCAAATAAAACTGAGTTCAAGTGCCACTGCATCGTTGTTTGCAGTTTATTGATGTTTGCTGCTATCCTGAAAACTGCTAAGTGTTGAGAGCCTTTCCCCTTGTGTGATCTAGACCGTGGGATGTGAATTGGATGGAGATTAGCAGGGTAAAGTTGCAGCGTGACTTCACTTGATAAAGGCACTGGATCTCAGTCCCCGTTTTTCACTCTGCTATAACATGGCTCAACATCTTTATGAGCTTCTTCTCCCTGTCCGGCGACATACGAGCTGGACAAAGCTGCGCCCTCACCAGCGGAACAGGAAGCTGATCGAGCCGAAGACGGCCAAAGCAAGCGACCTTGTCGGAGGTTAAGTAGTGGACGATGGAGAAGATGGAGATCATGTGGGCTCCTGTCTCGTTTTTATCTTAAGACATTGCTGGTCCTTTCGCACACTATACATTATTTTTGTGTTCACCCGCAAAAAAAAAGTCAGTGCAGCTTGGTGGGCTCACCGTGGTCGTCTGAAGCAACTCGGACAATTATACTTCTTCACTGAAAAGGTGGTCGTTGGGCAAGCTCGTGTGGTCCAAGGAAGGTGGCGGCGGCGAGCTTTTTCACCGCTCCGGTGGGATGGCGATCAAGGCTATGGTCCGGGTGACGGGCAGCTGATGGCGGTTGGTGTGTTCTACAATGGTGATGCATCTTCGTGGCAATCCATGTCCCCTCCAGCTTGGTGAGAGGGGATGGAGTCCCCCTCCCCGACAGCGACATCGACATCGACATCGACATGGTGGCGGTGATGTGAGCATGATTATGCGAGCTCTGACTATGTTAAGCGGCGTGGATGTCCTATCTCGCGCCACGTCTTCTTTGACGATCTCGTTTGACAGCTTGCATCCCACACTGTGGTCAATGTCGAAGGAGACGACGATATCTAAGGTTTTGCTTTGCGAGGTTAGGCATTTGTGCTTGTCGTCCCGCGCGAGGTCAACTCGATGTCCATCGATGTTTCGTCTCCAGGCAGTTGTGCCTGCCATTTGTTGCGTTTATTCGTGTTGTGTGTGTTGTGCTATTATCCATAAGGCTCCAGGTCTCATCAACATTTCCCGTATTAAAAAAAGGCGCATGCAGCGTCACCGTAGCACGTATCCAAACTTATTTTCTTGGATGGGAACATAGCCAAACGTTTAGTGCACACGGTACACGTAGTGTGCATATATGCAACATGACATTATTGCATGGTTGTCCCCTTCCAAGATAATGGGCGCTCAATAAATGTGAAGCAGCGAGCAGATACACTACACCATCCATTTTGGCAAAATCCTAGCTGCATTAGAGAAGATGGGGCCGTGTCCAGTTGTCTTTGAACCAACTCCTCCTCTTTTAGAAAGCACGCACCGCTTTTCCCTTCACATTTTCAGGTGGTTCGTACTGATCCATTATATTGTTCTAATCTGGTGTTTTGCTCTACCTACACACCACTCAAAAGGTTACTTGCGCGGGGTTTGTTCACACGACATGGATTGCTTATTCATGTGGAATGGATGCATGTACTTCGATGCAATTTTAACTCATGTAGGGGGTCTTTTGTACAAAATATTGGACACGGTACCATCTTCTTCAATCAATAAAATTGAACACGCGAACCAACCTGTGGTTGGATTAGAGGGACTGTGGTATTCCCAGCCCACCAGGGTTCAAATCCTGGTGCTCGCATTTATTCCTGGATTTATTTCAGGATTTTCGGTGATGCACATTCAGTGGGAGGAGACGTTCTCGTCGACGACGAGGTGCCTACGGTTACTTCATAAATTTCAAGATGATATGCCGACTCAGTCTTTCGAAGGTGCTCATAGGGATAGGTTATGCGTGTGTGCGTTCATAGGGGTGTGTGTATGCGCGTGTATATGAGCGCTTGCGTCTGTACTGTGTTCAAAAAAAATTAAACACCCCCTCACATCTCAGTTGTGAAACAAGGGTACCACGGCTAAATAGCACCCCGCTTATGGGAAATGCCCTTTGATTCCTTGGTGTATATACATCTAATATGAGAAATTTTTAAAAAAGTAAAACAGAATTTAGAAGCTTTTTTAGAATAAACATGACTTTCTTTTGCACTACTTCCTCTGTCCCTCGTCTTACATTATGAGACAGAGGGAGTAGTATATATATCTTTTCAAGAATAAAAAACCAGGGTTGACTTTAGGTAAGAAAACAAAAATTATTGCTATTACAGGTCACCATTCACGCTATTTTGGCTTTTGGCCGAAATTTTTGTATTTTTCTAAAAAGAAGTCAATGGGTTTTTTCTTTTTATGGATTTTTTTTACTAGTACAATGGGAGGTCAGGTTTATTTCAATTTTTTTCTGAATTTTTATTTAATTACTAATTTTCCTATACAGGGTGTATATACACCCATGGACCAAACGTTCTTGTCCCCCTCTTATACTTTTTTCTAGCCAGGTTTCTTAGTTCATGCCTCGCTACAATGTACTTCCTCCGTCCGGAATTACTTGTCAGAGAAATGGATAAAAATGGATATGTGGCATCGCCGATCAATTTGTTGGTGGAGGCTCGAGCATGGTCGATGTAATGCTATTTAGTTTGGGGGTAGAGGAGATGAGATATGAACAAACATTGACATCGCGGCAAAGAAGGAGAATGCTTTGGTCGATAGTATATAAGAACATGTCTAGAGGCTGTCGAGGCGAGGCTTGATGGTTGCACATATATGTAGGCATGCCAATCTCTCGACAATATCTATGAACAACAATGGTACACCTCTCCAGATCTTATATCTTTTTATCGGATTGAGTAGCCAAACTAAAGGTCGTCATAACCACCTCTTGTGGTTACATTGTTGCAAAAAAGATCTAGATCCTCATCTCCACCCATTGCAGATGTTATGAGAAGCGAACTGAGCATGGCTTAGCTGGTTATGTTCCTTGCGGTGGAATCAGTTCATCATAGCTTTCCTGCAATGTGCATTTAGTGGGAGGAAACATTCCCATCGACTAGGAGACGCCTGTGATGGCTTCGTCAATCATTCATGAGATAAGTGTATGTGCATTTATATGAGAGTTTGTGTTTAAAAAAAGATGTTATGAGAACAAGACAGTCGAAAATTGAGCAACCACTTCAGCATTATGCGTGGGTTCGTAGAATGTTGCGGCAATACTCTATCCGCGGTAAATTATACGATGTATAATACGTGTACTAATCGACTATGAAGCAAAATGGAATGCATTATTACAATCTTGCCCCTACTATTTCCATAAATAAATACTACACGTCATACATTTCCATAAATAATTTTGAGCCAACTAAGGTTTTTCCTCTTTCTCTCGCAGCCAAGTCTAAGTCGACCGAGATTTCAATTCAGCATTATTTGTGTGTGGGGAGCTGCAAGCTCATGTAGAAACCTTATTCCACATAAAAAAAAGAACTCATGTGGAAACAAAAAAAAAATATGGAAAAAAGAAGAAGAAGAAAAAGCCTCTTTTTGGGTGCTAAATAAATACTCCCAACCTCCTCCACCCCATAAAAAAAGAGGAACCAACCCCCTCCCCTCCCAGGTCCTCACTACAGTACCCTTTTTCGGTGGGCGCGCAGCCTGCAGCGTGCGGCGTGCGCGTGCGAGCGAGAGAGAGAGAGAAAAAAAAGGAGGCGCCTTCCGTTGCATGTGAGCGGAGCGGAGCGGAGGGGCGGAAGAGCAGAGCAGCGGAGCGCGGCGCGGGGCCATGTCGATCGCGCTGAAGAGCGGGCCCGGGCTGGCCGGCGGCGGCCGGTTCGGCCGCGCCGCGCGCTGCGGCGCCTACGCCTCGCCGCCGGCCTCGGGCGGGCGCGGCGGCTCGTCGGGGGGCCGGGACAGCGACAGCCCGGCGGCGGCGGCGCAGTGGGAGTGGGACGGCGAGGAGGTCGAGGGCGGCGACGGCGAGGTGCAGAGCAACTACAAGGGGCCCTTCGACACCATGGACGCGCTCAACGAGGCCCTGCCCTTCAGGTGAGCGCCCCCTCCCCCGCTTCCTCACTTCCCCCCTCCCCCCAGGCCCGCCAAGGAGCGCGGATCTTGGGTCTCGGTCGGCGGCCGGCGTTTCTTGGCCGCTCCGTCGAGCGATTCGTGGGTAATGTGGGCGGCCGCGGCCGTTCTTGGTCCCGCCCCGCGTGTTCCCCGTGCGGAAATGCTGGGAGTTCCCTCGGCCGTCCGGACCGGCGCGACGGTTCTTGATCGGTTTTATAAAGTCGGGGAATGCGCGTTAGGTTCTTATTAGTTCCCCGTCTCTTCTTGGGTTGTCTTGAAGTGATTTCAGCGAGGTAATTTAGTTCCCGATCCTCGGGCCCGTGCTTCTGTTAGCGAATTTGGGGATTTCCTTGTCGGTCTTGGATAATCTGAGCTCGTTTAGCGTTCTGGGTGGTTCTTGCTGGTGCCTTGGCCCTTTGCGACCAATGTGGTTGGGGGGATTAGGCTCTGATATTGTAGGTGGTGTTCATTACGACCAACGGCACCGCACCGCACCATGTGTGCTCTTTGGTCCTTGGACTAGTACATAGTTTCACCGGCATTGATGCCTTTAATTGAACTAATTTGTGAATGCTGAGTTTCCTTTGACTTGTGAAGCTGGGACAGTGTGAGATTGAAAGGTTTCAGTGAATAGACTGGATATTTTGTGTGTAGTAATGTTTTGGTGCTTATTGCTTTGGATACCTTTTGTGTATGCTTTGGTTACTTGTCTTAGGAAAGCTGACACTGCTTTTATCTAATTATTAAGTTCTTGGTGTCTTCCTTTTAATCTTAGAATGCCAGTCATATGTGTTTGTCCAGACTCTACACTCTACAGAAAGATTGAATCTCCAGTTCTTCATAGTTCATGGCTGTTCATTGTGTATTTAATTATATATAGCATATAAGGGGCAGTACTGCTGAACCTGAATAGTGTATCAGGTGTCTGTGTAGTATCGGCCTGCTTACTGTGCCCTGCCTAGTGTTACGTTCAGGCCCATTAGTAGTTTGCTGGAAAGCTGTGGTAATTATGCTTATGTGACGTCGCATCGTACATATCGTGCTCTTGCAGAATTTTGATTGTTTTGTGTCGTCAAAATGGATGCTCATTTTAGTAATGAAATTTGTTCTGTTAGTAAGACAATCCTGTACATAGATTCAACTTTGCCAAAAGTAATGCACAATCCATTCTGCATGTTCGCTGTGATCAATTAGATTAAAAGGTCAATAATATTGGTTTTCGGTAACCCCGCAGCATTACTTATTGATACTTACAAATGGTAGGCACAGCTCTCTGATACAGTGATGTCGTTGGTTGCTATACTTTCAATTAACCATCTGAATATGATTCATTCCTCTGTTTGTGTATACATAAACCTGAATGCATTCATTTATCTTATCAGGATGCTTATCATATTTTTACTCTTATTAAGTCTCTTGAGGGCAAAAAATGGGCACGCTAACTTTTCGCATGTAATCTAGGGATCAGCCTTAGTTTCTCTTTAATTTTCTACAGTACTATGATCTTGGTACGCTTATTTACTAGTTTAATGGTACTCGTTGGCTCTTGCCATCAGCAAATGTGCGTAGATGCTGTAGGATCAAGGTGGTGATCAAGTCATGTGCAAACAGGGCGCAATTCGATGTATCTTAACACAGGAACGCGATCATTAAACATATAGCACGATCTTCTTTCACATGCTTTTGTCAGGTAGCTCATTGTATATGTTAAGTATTTGTGGAACTGTGTCATTAAAATACTCAGTGATTTGTCTATGTTGTTGATCTGGCAACTTAATTTTGTCTTTTGGTTACCCGTGAGCAGCCTGGAGATTGTTCTTGTCTATAAATTCTTGCACTTATCAGATAATATCTTAGTCGAGAGACTTTACGCGTCATGATATTTACAGATCTTCCACTTTGCTGAGCAACCTTCTTCTGTATGGCAGGAAAGGAGTATCCAAGTTCTACAATGGCAAGTCCGGATCTTTTGCGAAGCCCCCAGTTGCTGTGATCCCATCTCCCCCACCGGTGAAGGGCCTTCCGAAGCCAGAAACCCCATCCCCCAGGAAGCGCAAAGGTCTTCTCCCATTCAGTTTCAAGTGGGGCAAAGCACAGAGCAAAGAGGTGTACCCTGAAGATGATGTAGTGGACAGCCCCACGACTTGCAGGAGGATGACATTGTCTCCGGCCGCCACAAGCAGCTCAGGGAGCAACAGCGGCAGCGATGATGAAGCTCAGAAGCTGCCTTCCCGGCGCTCGCACAGGAAGCCTGGCAACGCCATGGGTGCCTATGCTTCCCCACCTGCTCCTCGTCCACCGAAGCTGCTGTTCCCGGCCCACACGAGATCGCAATCGATGCTTGAGCTGCAGGACGTGTCGGAGTCGACCGCCATGGTCTCCCCCAGGGACAAGCGCCGGAAGAACTAGCGAAGGCACCGGGCCACCTGGGCGTCGCTCTGTCAGTCCTCCTCCTCCAGCCACTGGCGTCCATTTTAGACTGCGGAATCCAGTGGGCGACGAATGGTGCCCTGATGCTTGCGGTGCGCGGGCGATGATGCTTTTTGGCGAGGTCAAATGGACCCGAATGTTGATAGAGATCTGGAAGCGTTCTCTTTCCTTTTTTCTATAGCTGTTGCTGGACACATACAAATGAACATCTGAGAAACTGGTGCCGAGTAGCAGTCCTCAGCGGGCTCTCATGTATTGCTTGCTGTCTTGAGCTGTAAATGCTGGATTTGTGCTCTTGTGGACTGACTATTACTAATTCAATCATGTTGCCCTCACTCACTGTTACCCTCTCCGTCCCTGTATCTATATGTGTGGCACTGTTGGTTTTCCGTTTTCGTTGCGGCCTCTGCTGCAAACAAACTTTGTTTGAGCTGTTGGAAATGCCAAAGAGAAGAAGACATGAAGTTGAGAAGGAAGATGAAGCTGAATCAAGGGCAAAGGACTGGCTCAAATGGTTTCACAAGACTGGCTGGAACTGAATTTTCAGTTCAGGCTCATCAATTCCATTTGGCCCAGGCAGGCTCTACAGAAACCTCAGATGCTTCCTATTTGGGCTAAACAGTGTGCTCTGCGAACGGCATTTGCTCGTGCATATGCAACAAAATTTCCAAAAGAAAATCCCTTGGTTGATCAACAACATTCCACTGATCCTTGGTTGTCGCTGGCATTAGCTCGGTAAGAGCTTGATTTCTTCAGCATTGGCATGAACAGTTGGCTCTGCTTTGAATAGTTTCTCAGATTTGTACATTGATATGCCTTACATTTCTAGTGTTGGTACCTAGAATTGTGTTTATAAGTGGTGGTACATTTTAGCTTTATGGAAGTTATTTGGCCTTCAGAAACCAGGTTGTGCGTAAACTGTCGGCAGATCATGGAATCTTGTTATTTGCAGTTTGCCATTAGTTGCAGTTGAACGATGAGTTTATGCAGAAATAAAGTTGTTTGTCCGAACGGCATTTGCTTCTCAGGGAGGATGCTGGTTGGTATCAAATGCATCTGATAGTTTTTTGTAGCTTGACAAGAGACTAGACTCTTCGCATTTCTGATGCCATGAACCTATTTTATCCTCATCGTGCCCATACCTCATGGTACTCATTTTTTTTCCCCATTTATATTTGTATTTAGTCTTGAGCTGTGATCGAGTGGACTGCAGTTATAGGGCTGATCCATTTTTGTTTCTACTATCTGAGTTTGCCATTAGTTGCAGTTGAACGATGAGTTTATACAGAAATAAAGTTGTTTGTCCGAACTGTATTTGCTTCTCAGGGAGGATGCTGGTTGGTATCAAATGCATCTGATAGTTTTGGAAGTTTAGTGGTACCTGTTGCAGTTAGGTAGAAATACCCTTCATTAGGTAATAATTCCTTTGGGGATTTTTTTTTTTTGAAGTTTAGTGCTTAGTGTTCTATTGGATATATATGTTCTCTTTCATGTCAAATCACATCAAAACTACTAACTTACTAAGTGCGTATTATCTTTGGAATGAGCTTAATATAGGTTTTCTCTTACCGCGGGTCATCGGATACAACTTCTGTGATTCAGAGAAAATCCAATTTCACTACATTGATCTTTTTTAAGTTAATTGTACAAGACCTTGTTCACAACAAGCAGTACTCATATTTACACCAGGATCATTCATTTGTTTTCACTTAGCAACCAGCTTAAGAGGGATCAGTAAAATTGCTGATCGTCTGGGTTACTTGCTGTCACTACCTCAAGACCAACTCAGAAGGCCAACCTTTGTGACACTTATGTATTTCTCATTTCTATAGATAAATATATTCTGCAATGAAACTTGTAAATAAAGATTAAAAAACATGTCCAGCTAGTTCTTAATCTAGACCAGAGCAAACAAACAAAGTAATGTACAGACTACAGAGCAGAGGCATAAACCTACAAGAAAAATCATGCAACTACTCCACGGTGCATTCCTTGGGGAGCCCCGACCACCTGTACCGCTGGACGTCCTTGCAGTAGTCGTAGATCATGTGCGCGTCGCGCGCCCGCCGCAGCGCCGCCGCGTCCAGGCCCCGGTCGAACCACGTCGACCCCGGCGGCTCGTCGCCGCACCACGCCACCCCCGGCGACGGCCGGCACCAGGACACGCGGAGGTTGCGGTAGTGCGCGAAGAAGGGCGCCTCCGACCAGTCCGTCTTGACGCGGCCGCCCTGCGTCGCCCAGTCGTCGGCGTTCCAGAGGCTCCCGTGCAGCCGCATCTTCTGCCACGTCGGGAACGCCACCCCGTGCTCCTCCTTGTTCCTGAAGCTCCGGATCGGCACGCCGTCCACCAGGATCGTGATGCGCTTGGGGTTCCAGTCGATGGAGTAGGTGTGGAAGTCGGCGGCGGGGTCGAACCAGAGGCGGAACTGCTCCTCGCGGTTGCCCACGCCGTTGGCGAAGATGTTGGTGTGGAGCGTGTAGGGCTCGCCGGTCACGTTGCCCAGGAACTCCAGGTCCACCTCGTCGTGGTAGTCCCACGGCACGTCCTCCGGCATCAGCTGCACGCACCGATCGCATTCTTAATAATTCGCCACCGACGTGTAAACGCGGGGCACGGTGACCGCGCCCTGACATGGCGTATCGGTGTGGCGGCGGTCGGAGATCGATCGACGGACTTACGTAGAGCGTGGTGACCGTGCCGGCGGAGTTGTCGGGGACGAGCATGAGGTCGACGTCGAAGCGGGCGTAGAGGAACGCCTCCTTGGAGTGGAACCCCGAGCCGTGGGTCTGGTCGAGGCAGAGCGCGAGGATCTCGTCGTCGCCGGCGTCGTCCATGTAGAAGAAGCTGTGGTCGTCGCCCCACACGATCTCGATGTCATCGTACATGTACGCCATGGCCATCTGATCCATGACCACCACCAGCAACATGGCCACCAGCAGCACGGAATGCCAACAAGAAGAAGACGGCAACGACGACGCCATGGCTAGCTAATTGACACGATCTCTCCCTTCCTTCCTTCTTCTTCTTCCTCCTCCTGTGCCCTCCATACGATCAAGATTTGAATTTATAACGCGCATGCGGAAGATGGAGAGATGATGAAACGGGGAAGGGGTCGATTAGTTGGAGGAACATGCCACGTTCTTGAGAATGTTTCTGCCAGGGGCATCGCATGTTAGGATCCATGGAATGTTGGGCTGGCTCGCTCAATTTGCCTTATTTGGGGCTTGTTATTGGATAATAACACGGCCTCGTGCATACTACCACGGAGCTTGATTATTTCCATGGCCTCCCGCTGGCCTCGCTACCTACCTAACCTACCTGCATGCCACCTGCACAACCTACCTTCCAATGCGCCATGCTGCCCATGCACAGATGCACGAGCGGGGAGGTTGCCTGGTCAACTAAAAATGCGCTCTTATTTTTCTTTCCATCGCCCAGCACGACGGAACGTTCAGTCAAAACCAAACGGCAGTGTAGCAGTGTTGACCCGACCAGGCCCGATCGAACGGCAAGCAATGGCGCGAAATCGAGGGACGCTCGGGAGGGAGGGTCGCCCAGCCACCTTATAGGTTAGAGTACGGTGTGCCACTCGATCGCGCTATGCAGGCAGACTGTGTCGTCACATCACCAGACAGAGGGAGGTGCTCCAGAAGACATTGTCATTGACATCAACATCGAGCAAGGGGGCGGGTCGGCCGGCTCCAGCGCCAGCGCCTCTCTCAGACAGTACCATGCTCATCCTCCATGAGGATGACAAGGACGGCCAGCTGCTGGACAAGCAAAATAAGTGGATAAAGGATATGCGTGGGTGGCTTATGTTGCCGGCGTCGACGCTGGCGTACCAACCAGTGATGACTCTCCCGGGCGGGTTCTGGTAAGATGACAAGGATTCGCCATATGGGACTAAAGGGTCGTTACTAATGCCCTAGCCCTTTAGTCCCGGTTCTTACACGAACCGGGACAGATGGGCCTCCACGTGGCCGGTGCGGCGAGCCCAGGCAGGAGGGCCTTTGGTCCCGGTTGGTGTCACTAACCGGAACTAATAGGCATCCACGTGTCAGCATTTCAGGGGCTGGGTTTTTTTTTTGAAGGGGGGGTTGGGGGTTTTGGGGGGTTAATTTAGGTGTTTCATATATTGTGTTAGCTAGCTAATTAATAGAGAGAAGTGTCCTCTCTTATCTCCGTGCTTGGTCGACGCTACGTACTATATACGTATAGAGAGGACTAGACACGCTAGCTAGTAAGAAAATAAAGAAAACAGAAGATCGTCATGAACATATGCATACAGAGAGAAGTGATATCGACCACCTCTCCTTCTCCGAGAGATTGGTCGAACAACAAGTTCTCGTATATCTATCCGACAGTACTGGCTACATATATACAATAATTATCTCTTACAATATAATCTCCTAATTATATACGAAGTCAAGGTCCACATGGTATCCTCCGTCTTCAGCGATCACGTGGTCAAGGAAGAATGCCGTCAATTCCTCTTGAATTGCTCGCATACGATCTGGTGCTAGGAGTTCATCCCGCATCTGAAAGATCTAATTTGAAGAAGGGGGTCAATACATATATATATGAATAAATGAAACTCAACACAAATGATGGTAATAAAATAAAATTGTGAATATTATTGCTTACGCACTTCATATTGTTCGTCAGAGTAGCCCCGCTCACAGGTCGTGTGGCGGATGGACTCGCAAACGTAGTATCCACAGAAATCATTCCATTGTTCCTGCCACAACCACTTTACAAGAAATAGAGGTCAATCAAACTGATAAGCAAGCATGCTAAATGGTATTGATGAAACTAGCGCTTGAATCACTAGGAGATGCGCGGAACATGCTACTATAGTACTTACTTTCGGGTGTCTAAATTCCAGCTTCTTCGGCAGTCCCGGAGCTTTTTTGGTGAATTTTCTCCAAACCCTGCCAGACAAAGAAAACAATTACTTGATATCAAGAAATGAACAAAGTTGTTGATATGATGGATAATGATCGATTTAACTTACTTCTCGAGCATTTGAGTAATGTCCGCATAGTCCTGAGGATCTTTTCGTCTCGAGTCTAAGACAGTTACTACTCCCTGCTCAAGCTTAATCTCTAGGAGAATATAGTGAAGCTGCGCACGCATGCACAAGTCATCAATTACATTACTATAACCTGGACTAATAAGGGAAACCGAATATGCACAAGATAGTAACACTCACTTGAAGTTGTAAGGAAAGAGTATTATATCTTTGTTTTCATTTATTACCAACGATCGTAGCAAGTTGGCCTCGGTATTTTCGGCATAATATTTAACCTCAGTTGCATTTATGAGATTTGTGTTAATGAATCCAATATCACCGATTTGTCTTTTCTTCAATTCGGCGATCTTCAATCTGCATAATATAGTGAGGATAATTATAAATACATGCAATGAAAGAGCTGACCTATATAAAGAGACTTAATGACAGAAGTAGTACTACTTACAGACAGTAGCAAGTGACTGTTGATTTATCGAGGGCCTTTTGATTGAAAAAGAACTCCTCAAATGGAACATTCAACAGTTCAATTCCAACGAGGTCATGCTCCTCTTTAACTCTCAGCATCAAAGTATCCCTCCCCCCAGACTCTCTGCAGGTTTTCATGTACCAATCATGTAATCTTCGCATCATCGTTGTTAGAGATCTTTCATCTTTGACGAGAGGCTTCCCGTAATGGTATTTGTGTTCGTCCACCTCCAAGAAATCATAATGTACATCGTCGGGCAGGTAATCTCCAAGATTGCTATAACCGGCCACCATCCTCGGATCATTAGCGACGATGTCGCTAGACACCTTGAGCGGGGGGCACGATTGGTTCGCTTGTTCGCCGAGCTGGGCAATTTTTTCCCAGCTCGTTGTTCTTCTAATCTTTGATCACTGACAGTATTTCCCGACCGCTCCGCTTCGACAAATGTCTTTGCAATAATGCGCTCATAGTTGCCTTTCGGCGGAGACTTTGGTGGTTTTGTCAGGGCAGCCAGAGTGCGCTTCCCTTTCACCGGATCTACCTTCTCCTCCAGAGGTGGATGTTTCTTTGCTTTCACCCCTTCAAAGAAGTTCGTCACTTCGGCTCGCACGATCTTCGTGGTTTCCTCCTCGGTCCTCTCGTATGGTAACTTCTCTGGAGTCTTCAGAGAAGGACCAAATCTATATTGCCTCCCGCCTCTGGCTGTACTGCTAGACGCCGGCAGAGCAGACGGAGCGGCTGCGGCTGTCTTCTTTCCTTGCTTACGAGGCGGAGGAGAAGGACTACGACGCGCCGGAGCAGCCGGAGCGGCGGCGGGTCTCTTCCGCCCTTGCTGACGAGGCGGAGAAGGAGGTGGCTGGCTGCTCGGGCGCGCCGGCGCAGGCGGAGAAGGAGGCGGAGTGCCGCCACGCGCCGGAGAAGGAGGCTGGGTGCCCTGATCACTCGCCGGAGGAGGAGGCGGAGTGCCACCACGCGCCGGAGAAGGAGGCTGAGTGCCCTGATCACTCGCCGGAGGAGGAGGCGGAGTGCCCTTACTCGCCGGAGGCGTCCAGTTTGGAAGGTTGATGAGCTCCTTCCGCCATAGGCATGGAGTCTTCAGAGCAGAACCCAGTCGAGTCTCCCCTTCACCGGTAGGGTGGTCAAGCTGGAGGTCCTTAAATCCCTCCGTTATTTCGTCCACCGTCAGCCTAGCATATCCTTCTGGAATCGGACGACAGTGAAAAGTTGCGCTGGGTTCAGGAGGTCGAACAGAGCCGACAGCCGCCTTGACTTTGAAGTTCTCCCATCGCGTCATAAGGTGGCAATGTTGAGACTCCGTGATAGCATCCACGGGGTAGCTAGCAAGAGCCGTCAAGACATGCTCCGGCTGAAGCAGCTCGGTGGAAGCCACGCTGCTTCTCCGCTGAGATGGCGGGGTAGCTTCGGGGGTAGTTTCGGCAGGTCGATTGCTGCGAGCTACGTCTCGTTCCTCTAGCGCTTGAACCCTTTCGTGCAGCTTCTGAATTTGGGTCTGCTCCACTTTTTTCCTCCTCTCCTGGCATTTGTAACCACCTGCGTCCGGAAAACCAGCCTTCCACTGCAGCAATTCCAGTACGGTACCGAGCTTTGTGTTGCCATCTTCGCAATTGGGGTACAACCCTTTTTTGTGATCCTCTAACATGCGATCGAATTTCAGCTTCTCCTTTTGACTTTCGCATTGCGTCCTTGCATCGACAATGACCCGGCGGAGATCATCATCATCGGGCACTGGTTCCTCTTGATCTTCAGGAGCTTCCCCCTTGCAGCATCATTGGGCACATCGTCTGGTTCCTCTTGATTTTCAGCAGCTTCCCCCATTGCAGCATCACCGTATTCAGGGGGCACATAGTTGTCGTCATCCTCTTCTTCTTCGCCGTCTTCCATCATAACCCCTATTTCTCCGTGCCTCGTCCAAACATTATAGTGTGGCATGAAACCCTTGTAAAGCAGGTGGGTGTGAAGGATTTTCCGGTCAGAGTAGGACTTCGTATTCCCACATTTAGGGCATGGACAACACATAAAACCATTCTGCTTGTTTGCCTCAGCCACTTCGAGAAAATCATGCACGCCCTTAATGCACTCGGAGGTGTGTCTGTCACCATACATCCATTGTCGGTTCATCTGCGTGCATTATATATAATTAAGTGTGTCAAAAACCATTACGGAACATCATGAATAGATAATTAAGTGACCAAATTAATAGAAGTTCATCATCACATTAAAACCAAAGTACATACATAGTACTCATCTAACAACATATAGCTCTCCAGAGCATCTAATTAATTAAACCATACATTGAAACTATGTAAAACATTTCAATGCGAAAACAAATGCGATCATAATCGCAACCAAGGTAACAATTGATCCAACGGCATAATGATACCAAGCCTCGGTATGAATGGCATATTTTCTAATCTTTCTAATCTTCAAGCGCATTGCATCCATCTTGATCTTGTGATCATCGACGACATCCGCAACATGCAACTTCAATATCATCTTCTCCTCCTCAATTTTTTTTATTTTTTCTTCAAGAAATTGTTTTTTTCTTCAACTAAATTTAACCTCTCGACAATAGGGGCGGTTGGAATTTCCGGTTCACATACCTCCTAGATAAATAAAATCTATGTCATGTTGGTTGGCATAATTTTCATAAACAATAAATGAACCAATAGTTATAAAGATAATATATACCACATCCGAATCATAGACAGGACGAGGGCCGACGGGGGCGGATACCAAAACCATCGCACTATATAATAACAAGCAATAAAATAGTAAGAAAATTAGACAAGTACCTATCTAAAGTAAGAATTTTTTTCTTTCAGAAAGAAGATAAGAACAAGAGGCTCACCACGGTGGTGCCGGCGACGAGATCGGCGCGGGCGATCGACGGTGGTGAAGACGGGAATGGGACGTGATGGGCCGCTAAACCTAGACAAATCTCGAGGAAAATGGAGCTTTGAGGTCGAGCTTCGAGAGGAGAAAGCTTAACTACTGTGGCTCGGGCATTTCATCGAACACCTCATGTGCATAGGAGGTGAGCTAGAGCACCACAAAGCCCTCCCCTCGCCGGCCAGAGAAAAACATAGCACTGGAGTGCTCTGCTCGCGGGCGAGGGGTATATATAGGCACCTCATTGGTCCCGGTTCGTGCCATGAACCGGGACTAAAGGGCAGCCTGTGGTCCCGGTTCAAGCCACCAACCGGGACCAATGGTGGTGGGCCAGGAGCGAGGCCCATTGGTCCCGGTTCATCCCACCAACCGGGACCAAAGGGGCCAGACGAACCGGGACCAATGCCCCCACGAGGCCCGGCAGGCCCCTGGCCTCACGAACCGGGACCAGTGCCCCATTGGTCCCGGTTCTGGACTGAACCGGGACTAATGGGCTGACCCGGCCTGAACCAAAGCCCTCTTTTCTACTAGTGAGGGGGGCATATGCCCCATCCATGTTGGTTTTTGTTTAGTAAATCATTTTATTCAAATTTTAGATGGGCCCTAGGCCGCCACTTGCCATGGCCTAGGGCCGGCCTTGGACGCGGGAGACCCGGTGATGGGCTACAAGTACCTAAATAGTTATGCCTTCCTCACTTCATTATTAATAATGGGGCTTGTCTGTAGTGAGTGTTTCTACGGAACGCATGCCAAGATGACATCGTTGATACTCATCACCCTCGTCAACTTCGCATGTCTCGTTTGCGCCTTCATTTATGGCAGGAACCCGAATTACCCAAGCAACGCCTTCTTAAATCTCCTTGGCCCAGTCATCATCTGCGTCTTTGTCTTCCTCGCAGTCTACATAGGAATGTATGTACATCTATATATGCACCAATTAATCTAACTTCGAACATGTTAGTTTCTATATGATATATAAGCGATGTAATTTTTCTACAGAGCGACAAAGAAATTACTGCGATGCTTGTATCATCTTGCCAATCACTGGTGGTGCCCCGACGAGGAAACGAAACAAGCTGAGTAACGCAGGAAGAGAGCAGCAAAGGACAAGTGCCCTTGCTGCCTGTGTTATGCGCAGTGATAATCTTTTGGCTATTACTCGCATATCAAGTCGTTCGCTGCTACTATCTGACATCATTCTCCAGTTCGTTGCTACTATCTGACAACATTCTCTGGCTCCCCGCTACATTAGCAATACAGAGTATAGAAAACATTATTTAGCTTCATTGTAAATTCTTTCCCTCGCTGTAAAAATTATGCCTAATGGTGTGAATGAAGCTATTATTGTGCTTATACTCAAAAGAGATGAACCAATAAGAGTCACAGATTTTCGTCCAATCAGTCTATGCAATGTCTTGTTAATCGCCTCCAGCCTATGTTGGAAGAGACCATATCCCCGTTTGAGAGTGCCTTTGTCCCTGGAAGACTCATTACAAATAATGCTCTAATAGCTTTCGAGTGTATACATGCCATACATCAGGAAAAGAAACCGGAGAAACAGTTGGATGAAAATCAATTGAGCTTCATTCATATTTCCGTCCAACTACAAGTTGGCAGGTTCAAAACAAAAGTGTGGATGTGTAATGTATGCCCTTCTGTCCTCTGATTGTCCCGCCTCACCTTTTTCTGTTAATGAGCCCACAAAATGCCTTGAGAAACAAAAAAGACAAATTCAGATGTGAAATATCAGGGAAATTTTCATGGCTTGCCTTGGCAACGGGGAAATATCAGGTGCTCCCATGCTCCAACTTAAAAACATTAATTTCAAATGTTTCAAAATCTAGAGAAAATATGAATGCTCACAAGGAATGTTACTACAACGTGTAAAAATTTCAGGTCCAAACTTAAAATGTACATTGAGAAATAAAAAAGACAAATTCAGATGTGAATAGTGTCAAATCTTGCTTTTGTCTTTTTATGACAGTATTCAAGCTAGATTTTACATTTGTTTTCTCAATGTTCATTTAAAGTTTGGACCTGAAATTTTTAGGAGTTGTAGTCACATTCCTTTTGAACATTCACATCTTTTCTAGAATTTTTTGAAACATCTAAAATTGATTTTTGTTAAGTTGAAGCGTGTGGAGCACCCCAAGGATGGGAGCACATGATATTTCCCCCTTGTTATCGTTTTCATACTATCGTATTGAATGATCCAAGTCGATTGCTTGCGGTGCATATAATGCAGACAACTCTAGTTTCTGGTTGGGCTAGTTCAATGTCTTTATACAACTTTAGCAGTTTTTTATCCCTCCGATCCTGTTCTGGATCCAATGTGGAGATAAGGTACGTTTGTAATTCCCTTCATGCCTCGTTTAGGTGGTTGGAGTATTTCAGGAGGAACTGTAATGAAAACGAATCAGTTGACCTTCGCCTAGAGCCTAGGTGATGCTTAAGAGCCCTAGGCGCAGTGTAGGTGTACGTACAATTTTGGCTATCGGAGTCTATTTGAGATATTATATGTGTGTCGGTATTGATTGAGAGCATATAAGTGTGTAAGCTATTAGCTACTGCCATGAGAATATGACCCATTTGGCTTGTATGTGCAATATGACAGGATTTATCGCTTGAGTGAGCAATTTGTTTCTTGTCGTGCATAGAGTTCCGTTTATACCATAGACGAGGAGTTTGATCGATGTCTAGCGCCTAAGCATGCCTAAGCAGCTTCTTAGCGTGGCCTTTTCCAACAGTGACTATACATCATAAGCAAATTAAACTCTTTTTTCTTTCTAAGGGATTTTAGGGTACTTTGAGCTTATAAGAGCATCTCCAATAGCTTGTATGTTAGGTTCTAACAAAAAATGACCATACCATCAACCAACAACTTAGCATATAACAACTCTAACATAGTGTATTTAGTTTGTCCAATAGAAGTTGAGAAAATGTATAAGTTTGCTCTCTCGTTCCACGTTAGAGTTCATGTAGGTACACATTGCTTTCCTTCATTCTTTATTCTATACCACATCATCACCTAGTCGGTGCTCATTTTCTAACATGTCAAGAAACTTTTATCGTTAGAATTATTGAAGCTTCTAGTATGGGCTTTCAGAAAAATCTTTACTTCGGCTTTCTAAATTTGAAACTTTTGAAATTTCATGCTTTCACGTTTTAACTTTCAAAAATTAACTTTTAGAATTTTGAACCTTTAACTTTTTGAAATAAAATCTGAACTTTCAAGCTTTCAAAATCCACAAAAGGAAAGAACGAAAAAATGAGATGAAAATGGAAAAGAATGCCGTTGGTAGGGCCCCTCCGCACTGCGTGCAGTGCCCTCCCTGCGCAAAAATGTGATGCCCCCCGCTTGGTGGGCTCTCCGCATTGCCAACGCTCGCGTGGGGGATGTTTGATCAAGGCCGCAACTCGAGGAGAGGGAGGGAATTCGCTTTCTCAACTCATATATTGCACTAGATAGACTGTGATAGATAGGGTAAATTGGATGTGCATAGAGTCGTTCCCTTTGAAACCCTTCGTGCTACATCTATTAGATTAAAAAAATACATCACACATATGGTGCATTAGGCCCGCAAAAAAGTAACCAGTACTTCGAATGTTGCGGGTGCTTTGCCTATCGGCGCCCTAGCTGCGGGCCATCCTAGTTATGGGCACAACGCAAGACGATTTTTCGGTGGTTTCTTCTGGGGTATTTCCAAGTCAATTTTCTCAATTTTGCTCTATTTTTATTCTTTTCTAAAAAATATAAATATTTTTGAAAAATAGTCAACATAATTTTAAGGAATGTGTGACCACTTTTAGAAATCGCATGAACATTTTTTAAAGTCACATTAATCTTTTTTTATAAAAATACGTGGACACATGTTGAAATTATATGAAGATTTTTAAAACTGTGCGATTATTTTTAAAATTACACGAACATTAAAACAAAGGCATGAAAAAAAATATTCAGGTATTTTTAAATCTTCAAGCCTTTAAACTAAGTTCAGGTACTTTTTTTAATGCTGGCGTGATTTAAAAAATGGTCAGGTGTTTTTAAAAAAATCATGTGTTTTTTTAAAATGATTATGTAAATTATGTAACCTCAATAGGAACTAAAAGAAGAAAAACAAAGCAAAACGTACAGGTACGCCATGGCCACCTGATCCATGACCACCAGCAGCATTATGGCCAGCAGCAGTACCAACAAGAGGAAAATGGCAACGACGCCATTGCTGGCTAATTGACACGATATCTTCCCTCCTTACTTCTTCTTCTTCCTCCTGTGCCTTCCATACAACCAAGATTTGAATTTATAACGTGCATGCAGATGATGGAGAGATGATGAAATGGGGAAGGGGTCGATTAATTTATAACGTGCGGCTATTTGGCTCCTGAGCTCATCTGCTGCCGCCATGAACAGTAAATAAAAAACTAAAGAAATTCAAAAAATGCAAATTTATTTTGCACGAAAGATGCTTTGGTGCGTGAGGACCGTTCCAAATTTTAGCTCATTTGAACATCTGACTAGCTCCCAGCAGAAAAATTTGGGGTCTATCAAACAATTTACTGTTCATGTATGGTCCTGACCCAATTTGTCTTTCTTGCTGGGAGCTACACAGATGTCAAAATGAGCTGAAATTTGGACGGGATCTCACACGCCAAAGCATCTTCCATGCAAAAGATATAAAATTTAGTTTTTTATAAAAAATGTAGTATTTTTTAATTTACTGTTCACCGGGTGAGCCCGAGCTCAGTAATGGATATTCGATCCCCACTAACCTATTTATCTTGATATGCAGCCTATCCACATCATCATTCAACATGCATCATCCACCTCAGCAAATCTGCCACCTCGTATAAGAAAATCCACTAAACAAAGATTGGCTTCTCCACTCCCCGTACATCTGTTGCTCTTCCTCCCCTTTGGCTCCCTCATCTTAAATCCTCCGGTGAGCCCTCTCCCTTCCCAATCCACTCTAAGGACCATGATTCATGCTCTACCATCGTTGTTGTGACACCGAGGAATGACAAGGCCGCTGCCATGGGATCTTGAGAGGGCTAGAACTATACAGAGCTGCAGTGCAAACAAAGGTGAGTCTCTGCCGCCTCAAGCAGATTGTACGCCCTAGCTTTCGAATTTCTCAAGCACCATGGTTGCTTTCATACTTTTACGGAAACACTAACGCCCACATGTGTGGGCGTTAGCCAACTCACCCACACGCCTCGATCGCCGTCTAGTTTGCACGAATCTTAGCACGAAATGGCTGATTTTGTATGCCACGTAGGACAACTCGTGTGTGTGGCGTGTGAGGGAGTTCGCCCGCACGTCGGTTTCCTCTCCGCGGTCAACGGTTGCCAGTCGGGGCGTGCGGTGGAACTGCCGTGACGCCCGCACGCCACGCCCGACTGTGTTGCCGTCTACCACGTCTCGCCACTTCGCCCCCCTCCCCTCGCAGTTCCATTACTCCCCTCCACTTCATTACTCCCCCAACCCACCATCCATACTAGTTCAGTCGATTGGAGGAGAAGCCGAGAGGAGAAGGCGGCGGTGGAGGCACTACAAGAAACCTATTAATCCATGACGGATTTCTGGTGACGGCTCTCTGATCCGTCACGGAAACCGTCACTGATTAACAAGATGCAAATGGGCCTCAAAAGGGTAGCCCCTTTATGACGGACATCGAGGGACCGTCACGTAAACCGTCATGGATCGACCAGATAGGCCTAGCAGGGCCTAGCTTTTTTTCTTTATGCACCATCCGGACCATCACGGACAGCTCCTGTTGATGTGTCAATGTGTGCCCCCCTTGTTTGGCCCACATGTCAGTCAAATGCTGTCGAGAAAATAAAAAAGAGAAGGGCGCGCGCGGGGAGATGAAGTTGACCAGCCAGCCAAAAAAAAAGCCAAAGTCCAAGAGCGCGCGGAGGTGCAAAATTTTAAGTCGCCGACGCGCGGGTGGCAATATTTTTGAGCCAGCCCATTTAACTCCATGGTCCACTCCCACCTAACCCTAATTCCCATTCTCTCCCATTCCCTCAGCCGCCGCCACTCCTATCCTTCTCTGCCGCTCCACACCAGCACCGGAGACAGCACAGAACCACCCTTACCTCTCCCGATCCACCACTCCGTGCCCGCCTCCATCCATCATCTGTCCTCTTCCTTCTCCGTGTCCGGTGAACAAGCACGGCGAGCTCCGAAGGTCACCTCCTACGACGCGGAGGCGCGCGTGGGTGGGGCTCCTGAGATCCGTGGTAGTGTCGACCAGACGGCAACGACGGCGGCGTCCGCGAAGATGCGAGATCCGTCATCACGGCGGCGTCCGCGAAGATGCGAGATCCATGGTGGTGGCGTGCCGAGGTGAGGTACATGATGTGGCGACACCGCCACAGATCCAAAGTACAGCCCTTGTGGCTGGGTCCAGTTATCCGTCAGCCACGCCGCCGTCGGTCCCCTCGTCGTTGCGGATGTCTTCTCCATCCGTGGTGAGTAGCCTCCACTCGCCGCTATTCACTTTCTCCGGCCGGAAAGACCAAGTATGTACATCCGCATCGTCCCTTACCCTCCCGCCCCCTCTGTTCATCTCCATGGATGGATGTAGCCGTTCTTGGTAGAGGACGGCTGCAGGCTTCGTTGGCCAGGCTGAATCGGTACAGGCAAAAAATCTGGGCATCTGCCATGTCCGTCATTAAAACGAATAGCAGAAGGCACGAGCACCACTTCCTGGGCTGCTTGTTCATTACTGATTATTTGTGCTTTGTAGATGTAGGCTGTTCTGCTTCCTTCCTAATTACATTGTGCCGCACATTCATCTTTTGTACTGGAAACAAAAAGTATTAGGTAAATTTATGTTCTTGTTGCAGTTCAGGCATTGCTTTGTAGTTGTACACTGCTAATTCAGAAGTCTGATGTATGTTGTCTGATTTTTTGAAGAGTAATTGCCCACAGCATTTATTTGCCAGCTTTTACAATTGAGAAACTCGTACCATTTTATACCTAAATGAAGAAAAACTGATATCTGCAGATTCTGTAGGTACATGCTATTTCTTATCTGCAGTTTTATTGCATGTATTTTGTTGAGAAAAAGTGCCATGCCTGCCACGTCCCACGTCCTCCGTCCGCCTCATCATCCCTGGCGAGCTTGCCAAGAACGCCATTCTTGAATATCTATGAAGTTTGGATAGTGCACTGAATATTCAGGTTTTTCAGTGCCAGGTTCATTTTACTGCATAGTGTCCAATCTTCTGCATGCACATAATGGTGATGGATCCCATATGAGTCAGGGCATCTAATGGTCTTTGTACAACTAAAAACATTTTTTACTTAGTGATATCTGCACTGCCCTTGCCTACATAATTTGCACATCTCACATGGACCAGGAACATTTTTTACTTGGTGATTATATCTACACTGCCTTTTCCTGCACATGCTCTTTATGTTATGCATACACTTTACTCAAACATCTATTTGCCCTTATGTTCTGCTATGGCACTCGCTCAATTTACATTTGTGAATTATGATTGCTGGAAGTAAACTTGACTGAAAATACACGTAATTCATGCTTGTTCTTCTAACAAAAAATTCAGTCCATGCTTATGTCCCTGTGTCACTGAAGAAGATAATTTGGAATCCAGCTCTTTTACTTTTTTTGGTTTAGTTACTTCATGAGCACAACACTTCTTACTGCTGGCTATTTTTCTTTTCTCACTGTGCGAGCACTAGCAGTGTAGAATTTGTGAGATCTGCTAGTTAGTTAAGCAACTACTAGTTTAATAAGTAAATGCCCATGAGATGCTCCTGTTGGTACCTTCGATTTTTCTTCTTTATGGAGAGAAAGTAATTCATTAATCTCACTGAATCCATCTACCAAGAGTAGATTGTTTGTTAACTAGGCCTGCTATTACACTGCTTCTCTGTTATATATTATGTGCAAACTACCTCTGTGTTATGTGGTGAAAATTGCCATCATATCGATTTCCACACAATAAGTTGATGAATTTATGCCACATGATCTTTGCTCAATTTAATATATATCACAATTTGATGATGAATTTCTTGTTCTTAGTACATGCCACCATGTTCAGGATGTTATGTACTAAATACCTCCATCTAAACAAGTTGTAAAAATATTTTTTTCCTGCCCTTTACTCTGTTTTATTTATTTATATTAGAAATTGGTGCAGAGTTAGATATGTGTAGAGCTTGAAGATTTGTCCTCTTAATTACAGATGGTGCCCAACATTTGGTAATCTTATAAACCTGACCAAAGCTAACTCTTAACTATACCAGGTATATGGTCTTCTCCGTAGCAGCAGTAGTTGAGACATCATTAGTAGTGGTTAGGTTTGCACTTATGGTACGAAATGATTCTACAAAGTTTAGTTGACAGGTTTGTATGGCCTCAACTACTGCTGCTATAGTACTTAGTTATGTGATGTGTGTTTTGTTATTTTATCATTTGAATTTTATTTGACACATTTTTTTGTGTTTTGTTACTTTGTCATTTGACTTTCATTACTGCCTTGATGTCTAATTCAATGATTACCTGACTTCTTAATATGGTTGTATAAATAATCCTTCTGTTTTCCCTTCTTCTGGTTTGCAAGCTAACAGTTTAATTGATGTTGAGTTTCTTCGCTTATTACAGCAGAGGTGATGGATTTTGTACAACTGTATTTCTGGAAATGCGTGTACACAGAATTACAATCTGAAGGAGCGATGGAAGTGAAGATTGCGCGCTTTTATTTAAGATTACTAATAGTAAATGGTATATTGTTTTTGCTTCAGATTTAGGAGTGTTAGATCGGCTACATAGTGCATTTGTTCAGTCTCGAATTGCTAGTGTTATTACTAGCATATTCTCTAATTCTTGGTATTATTCAACATCTACTCTGTCTCAATTTTGTATCACATCTCATATTGAATTGTGGATCATCATTTTGCTTAAAATGGTCTTGCCTTTGAGTGTTTTGATTTTATGCAGGTTTGGCAGTTAATCTGTGTTCCTGGAGATTGAACTTTTTCAGCGAGAATTATTTGGGTTCGGAAGCTGCCCTGAAGCGGTGCTGAAGTGTTGGAGACTAAAAATCTGCTAGTAGTGCATTTTCTTTGAAGCCATGTTACTCTTTTCTTTAACAAAAATGCTTAAAGCGCTTTCTAGATATGCTTGTGATGTTTTGAAGTCATGTTTGAACACTGTATTGTCATGTGAACAATTGATATTTTTGAATGAATATAATTTGGTTGTCCTATTGTAAATTCTGTTGCATTGAGAAAACAGGCAGGACAAAAAAGGGCTATTAAGTAGGACTAAAAAATAGGCACGCTAATGGCAGGTGAAAGATAAACATTATTTGGTTGGACTGTCCACTAAATTGGGCCAAATCTCTAACTGGGCTGGTTACAACATGGGCCATGTTATCCTCCACGTCAGATCCAGGTAGATGCCATGTTGCAGCCATGTCATGTAAATCGGTGACGGTCTGTTCCGTCACAGCCTAGTTTGGGCTTGGCGGGCCTGGGGCAGATCCATGACGGCCAAGAACCGTCATGGGAAGTATGATATCAAATTATGACGCGATATACATGCGGATTTCGGATACGTCATGGGTGGGCACACATTGTCATGTATTAACAAGTTTCTTGTAGTGAGGCGGAAGAGTCGACGGCATTCGCGACCGTTGGTGGGGCTCGCCGGACCGGAGCGTCTTCGCCGGAGTGCCGCAGATTGAAGGTAATGCTCCATCCCACACTCACATTCCTGCCTGCATTCCCCCTCCCATATGTGGTTAATTTCCGCTCTAGATTCCTCGAGATTCCGGTGGTTTCACGGTGCTCCGGCGTCCCCGTCGGCGGTGGAGTCCGGTGCTTGCCGTTTAGGGCGGCATTGCGCAGTTTCGTCGCCGCCGCGGTGGCAGCCATGCCGATGTGGATCGGCCTGTCCACAGCCACATCCGGGTTCTGCCTTGCGATTGAGCCGGCGATTTTTCTAGATGTTAGTTATGTATTGCTTCAGAATGCTAAGGCCATCAGTGTAGGGGGTTTTTTGTTGTTAATTTTGAGGATATGATAGTTGCGAATGAACCCTAGATCTAGGTATGTGCATTTCAAAGTGTAGTATAATGGCAGCCATGGCATTTTCAGCAACTATCTTCACTGGATGGCAACTAATTTCCTGATCAACCGTGTCAGTTGCCACAAATATGCTTTCCATGTGGCAACTAAATTTGTGAACACACTATGGCTGTTGCCATTCTGTAGGCAGGATAATGGGCAATTTCACTATACTATAGATTCAGTTTGCGTTTTGCCATGCTAACTTGTGATTTCTGAACATATTTGGCTGTATTACATGGCAACTCATTTTTTATATGAGGCCAGGGTGTGAATTGCCACATTACATGCTGTGTAGTGGAAGTTGTCTGCCCTTTTTTGAAGTGCCTTGCATTTAACATGACAACTTGAACCTAGTACATTTGCTTGTGAACACATGACAACTCATTTTCATATGAGGCCAGGGTGTGAGTTGCCACATTATATGTTTTGTGCAGTGGAAGATGTGTGCCTTATTTTGTAGTGCCTTGTCCTAACATGGCAACTTGAACATTTTTAAAGTGCCTTACGATCTGACACATATTCTTTATGAAGCCAATGTGTGTAGTTGCCACATTTCTTGTTGACAATCCTAGGGGGGGGGGGGGTGTTCCTATGATATTGCCTCATTTTGCCACTTTCAAATGAGCCTATATGGCAAGTAGATTCTGCTAGCTGGCAACTGCTTCCTTCATAAGCTCATACACGTCCAGTTTGCCATGCTTCTGCAATTTGCTTTTCCATTTTTGATTTATTTTTTCTACATTTTTGTGCATGTTCAGCACATGGCAATTACTGTCCTCTTTCAGATGCTTAAACTTTGGGGCAATCATTAGAGTTTTATTTTTTCCGTTCATCGATGATATCAAGTGAATACTTACTTTATGCAGTTCTTTTTGTATCTGTCGGCTGCGTTTTCATTTCACCCTGACATGTGTTTTGTTCTTACCTCAGCACAATGGCTCGCGGCGACCATCAAGACGATGATGATGACTTCATGGAGTTACCGCAACAGAATCGCGCAACTGGTCGTACAAAAGATGGCGATGAGGTCACTTTCCACCCCCATATGTTTTAATATCACATTGAATTTGTAATCTTCTGTTAGAAACCAAATTTTCACGACACTCAAACATGGCAACAAATGATCATTTGTCTGTTATGCAGAAGAAGAAACATTATCGCAATAGGGCTTCACAAGAACGCCTGACTATATTGACTGAGGGATTTACTGACGAGCAGAAGGGAGCTGCTGATGAGATGGGGATGCAGGCTCTGATGGATGTTCGGTGCAAGAACCTAGTGAACCCTGCATGCGACTGGCTCGGTGAGATTTATGATCCTGCCTCCAGGGAATTTGTGATTTCGGGACGTGGAAGACTGCCTTTGGACGAGGAATCCGTGTTCTGCACTTTGGGTGTGCCTCGTGGAGAAATCAAAGTCCCGTACGAGGTGAATAATAAGATTGAGGAAGCCTTTTTCGCCCGTTTGTTTCCTGGGACGACATCCATGCCGAATACGACTGTGCTGGCAACTTCGCTGGAGGGCATGAAAACCCATGGCGAGTTTTTAAGATGAAGCTCCTCATGTACCCGATCTCAGCTGTTTTTGCGCCTACCACATCTCTTCGCCCAAGCAACAAGTGCTTCCCCATCCCGGTGAATGCTCTATCTCTACTCCTTTCTTCCTTCAATCTTTTGATTCTGATGTCATCTGTAAGCTAGTCACTGCCAGTTATTTTGATGCTTTCATTTGAGTGCTGATGCGGCAACTTTTTGTCTTGAAATTTGTGTCGTGCATGCGAAGTTGAAAGATGTGAAGAACATGAATTGGTGTAAATTCATCGCGGACTTCCTGCATGATGCATTCGCAAACAAGAAGTACCAGAAGGGCTGTCGACTGCACTTAATGGTATTTTTCCCCTACTCTTTTGCAAAAACTCTTACCACGGTTGAATGTTTTCCCAAATCAACATGTCAGCTGTTGATAAGTGTGAACCGTTCAAGATCATGCATGGCAACCCTTTTGTTTTCATTGTTTATGTGAATTTGTTTACATGTGAAAGTGACTTCTATTTGATCCATGGCATCTGTGGTTGCTACCTACAAGGCAATAGCATTTTTCAACAACACAAAAAAATGTTGATTTCATACATCCACTCTCTGTTTATACAATATGCATGGCAACCATGATGTTGAGCTTGTGGCAACTATCATCATAACAAGATGGCAACTGCCAGCACAGCATGATGGCAACTAACACAGATAGATGGCAAATCTTTTCCCTTTCATTCCCCTTCAACTTGATGACTGAAGGACTCTACATTAGCTTCTTTTTTCAACATAGCATGATGGCAACTGACATATTTTCTTTTAAATTGTGTATACCAGCTCATGTACGTTGATCGTCTTGATCTGTCCACCATCGACTTTACTGGGATAGGAGGCCCGCCGCCTCCACATAAGTTTGCTGTCTCTGCGTGGACGTACGATGCTGTCAAGGCTGTGCTTGCCGCAGACCGGGTAACTGATACGAAATATGGGAAACTGCAGGTTAGTTTTGCCTCCTTTCTTGCACGGCAATCTTCAATTTCGATGTTGTATAACATATGAAAAATCCCCATATGGCAACCATCTGTGGCTAACAAGAGATGAATACCTTGTCAGCCATGGTTGTTTGCGCATGGCACCCATGTCTGATGCCACACGGCAACTCCGCCATCCGTGTTGAAACTTCTATTTTTCTCCTTTTTTTTACAATAGATGAATTGTTAGTCACTGTTCCTTATTTTGTCTCTTACATCCTAGTTGTTTTTGATGATTTCCAGCTGATGGCCAAGCATGCCATAGACTATAGCGTGTTTGGCGGGCTCAAAACTTTGGCAAGTGGTTGGGCGTGCACTCAGCTTCGTCTTGTCCTGCCGAGGTAATGAAGGATGTTTATTTTGTTTTTTGAAATTGTTTTTCTCTTTTTTGATATATATCTATGGTTGTTTTGGTTTTTTTGTTCTTGCGCACGTGACTATAATATGGTTGGTTACTGTTGCCTTTTGTTTCGTGCACAGGCGGGGGCACCTGTTGAGCATCTAGTTGGGCAGTTTGCTTCTGGCATGACCAGCTTGCTCGGGAAGTTGGTTGAGGGTTGGACGGCACTTAATGGCTCAGACAGCGATGCGGTTGCGAGGCAGTTCACACCATTTGTTGCAGAACGGACACATCGGCCAACTGGTTGCCGTGGCCGGTACGACTACAACAGCTCCCAGGAGCTTCCTGACACGCAAGATGAACTAGATGGAGATGGTGGTCTCGACAAGGATGATGATGACATGGAGAATGTGCAACATGAAACCGACGATGATGAACATGTTGAAGTTCGTTCAGGTGGTAAGAAGGACAAGGCTGCACCAGATGTCCCCCCACCGGAGAAAGTCATTGAACAGACAGTTGCGAGAGACAAGGGGGTGTTGCCCTTAAAGAAGGGCAGGGCTCCAGAGGATGTTGGGCAGGGCTCTGTTGGCAAGAGGTCTAGGACCGATCCCTTAGCTGCAAGGAGGAGGTTCGACATCTATTTAGTGTTTTGTTTGTCTCTCCTTTTTAACAGACCGACCCTTTTTTTCATTGTTTGCTAAGCGTGGCATGATTTTTGTGTCTCACGCTTGGTACCTTTTTTTTGCCATTTTTTTACGTGTAGTGAGGCGACAGCTGGTGGACGAGCAGTTATGAAGAAACAAGCACCAACGCCAACCCGTGTTTCTGCCCGATTGAACAAGGGTGCCCCCATTGCTGGTGACACCCCTTCCACTAGGTCGTCTCCTCGTACGTCGATGTCCAACACCGAGGATCCTGTCGTGTTGGTAGACTTGAGGAAGACAGTCAAGAAGTAGGTTATCCCTGATTTTTCATTTGTCATAGTGCTACATTTTTGCTTGATGCATTGTAGATCATACACAACCTTTCTAGTTTATACATTTATGCGGCAACTACCCGTTTGCTTTTTCAATGCAGCTGTCCAGCTTTCCACATGGGCTACTGCCATCAGTCCCACATGGCAACTGCTATTTTCTCATGATCTATTTTTTTGCTGCATGGCAACTCCTTCTTGTTCTGCATGGCAACTGCTAACTAGGCCACATGGCAATTCTTATTCCACTTATATGGCAACTACCAGCTTTCCACTGGCTACCAACCCCCTACATTGTCTTGTGTGCTCATCCATACCTAGTTCTCAAATGGCAGCTCTGGCACATCACACATTTTTTCATTTTTAAGATGGCTACCATGGGAACAATTTTTTTTCAATTTTTTATACCTTTTCATGTGCTTTTCTTGCAAGGTGAAGAAGACTACTACACGCGTGACCAAGCCGAACACTAGAGACCCACTCGAACGCATTCATTCAAAGCTGTCGACAGGTGGCAACTCAGATGTTCATGAGGCGCCAGTCGACAAAACTGCTGCTGCACCATCCACTGTTTCCACTAGCTCTGATGCAAGCGGCCAACCATCTCCACAGGTTGCAGATGTGCAGGCTACAACAACAGGCATCCATACATTTGGGAGTGATGAGTGAGTACCTGCCAGGACTACTGAGATATTGCCCACTCTGCTGGCAATGAAGGATGCTGTTGTGACCCATGCCACCCGATCAGCAAGTGTTGAAGTGGACGCTCCCGATATCAACCTAAGCAAGGAAGATTCCCGCTCATCTGATACGGATTCCAAGCGCGTGGGTGGTGGCACTTCTGCGTCCACAAAAGAAGGGGCTGCGGCGACAATTCAGAATGAGATGCCATCCACAGGTGAGACTCTTGGCACAACAGCCCCAGCTTCTGGTGGTCCAGAGGTTGCTACGGCGACCGTTTCGCGAGCTGGTCTTCCACCTAGGCGTCGTAGTCCCTGCAAGCAATCTACAGACATACCCAACGCACCAGCTGTAGTTAGGAGCAGCAGAGATGACTCTGGTTATGTGCCTGCATCCACACTGTTCCCACCACCTGCCAAAAGCAATTTTATGGAGAAAACGGAAGTCCAGAGTACAACTGACCCAGGTGGCAAGCCGGGCACGACTGACGGAGGTGAACGTCCGGAGCAGACTGTGTCTTTACCCGCCGTGGAGAACCCCAGCTTAAATCTGCGCACTTCTAAGCTCCCAGTCAACATTGGTGTCCCCTACAGCCCAAACAAGAAGATTGGCAAGAAAGTTGCGATTGATACCGCTGACAACACGCCCCGCCCTACTAATAAGCCTGATGATTCTGCAGCAGACGAGGCATAATTGTTTGTTGATCTGTCACCCCTGGATTCTACCAAGCAAGTTGTTCGCGGTCCGGCTAGTAGGCAGGAGAGGCACCCAATGGCTTTCACCCCACCGAGCTTTAGCCTTGGCATCGATCACAGTCAAGATGAACCAGTGGTGCAAGATCCTATGCCAGTTGCCTTTGCTTTCCCGACAGGCATGACCCCAATGATGGCGCAGCCAATGGCTGATGGCAGGAAGGCTGTGAAGTTTGCAAAGCCGATAGTGCAAGGTACATTTGTTCTGTGTTTATCATTTTGTTGTATACATTTTTTAGTCTGACTTTTGTCCCAAGATTTTTTTGGTTTATCACTGGTGATGGCAAATCTTATCTGATGCACATGGCAACTGGAGTTGCTGCACAATGTCACCTACAGTTTGTTGCCATGTTACAATTCCACTCGCCAAGCACATGGTAACTGGAGTCGATGCAACATGGCAACTTCAGTTCAATGACCTTGGCAACTGTAGTTGTTGCCACACGGCAACTACATTGCACTACACCTGGCAACTGGAGTTACCTTCACATGGCAACTCCCTATTTTTTGCACCTACATTTCATATTCTGCACCCTTTCTTTCACACTAAACTTGTTTTGTTTTCTAGGTACCCTAACCCACTGTTTTGTAGGGTAACGCAGCAGAAAACAAAAATTTTCCGACCTACGCACCAGCCCAGGACCACTATGGAGACTGCATACATGGTTTGATCTTTTTCGTTACCGACTCGTAGCGCAGCGGGAAGTAGAGTCGATGACGATCGGCGGTGCAGATCCCCGCAGCTAGGATTTACAACCTCCCAACCGCGAGGATGTATACCCTCATCTGCTCCTCAGACAGCCCTCCGGGAGGCGGTCGAACAGCCCCCCCGGACGGTGTCGCGGACAGCCCTTCTGGAGGACCTTCGAAAATCGAACGGTCACTCGGACAGCCCTTCGGGAGGACCTTCGAAACTCGGACGGTCACACGGACAGCCCTTCGGGAGGCACTCACGAACTAAGACCGAAACTACGATCTCTCTACAGAGTTGCACACATACGGTGTCATCTATCCGGCAGGTCTTCGCCATCCAGAACTAGTTCCCACCGGAACCCAGACAGCCTTTCGGCTCTACGAAACTATTTCGCTGGGAGGGAGAGAGAAGCCAGATCATGCATGACACTTGTATGTGAGAAGGGATGATCCTTTAGGCAGCCCCCTCCACCCCTATTTATAGGCCAAGCCCAAGGGTGGCTTCTCCAAGAAGCCAAGGGGGGAAATACTAAAAAGGCCCTCAAGGTGGCTTCTCCAAGAAGCCAAGCAAAAAGCACTTTCACTATTCATGACGACATTTTTCAGCGTCCGTTCGAACTGAAAATATTTATGTGGGCTCAGAACATTTCCAGTACCCACTAAAATAATTTTCAACGCGTTCCGAAACAATTTCGGTTTAGTGATTTTCATCTGCGAAAAGCAAACAAGAATGCGTTTTCACTATTCATGAAGACAATTTTTCGCGTCCACTAAATCCGAAAATATTTCTGTGGGTCTTAGAATAATTCCAGTACCCACTAAAATGATTTTGGATTCGTTCTGAAACAATTTCAGATTAGTGAATTTCATCTGCGAAAAACAGCCAAAGCGGTACCGGCAGCTCCGAAACATTTTCGGTTTTTATTTCTGAAAATTTCAAAAAGTTTCCAGAATGATTCTGGCACCCTCCAAGAATTATCAGGCATGTGCCGAAACCATTTTGACTTAATGGCATACCCCGAAACAACTTTTTCGGTTTCACCGAAACTCATCCGGTGACCTCTCTCTGCGGAACTTTTCCGCTGTCCGAAACTTTTCGGTGTCCGAAACTTTTTCGGTGATTTTCTCTCAGACTCCCTATCTAGTATTCAGCAGATAGATGACCCTTAAGCGTGTGACCCTATAGGTTCGGTGAAGTATAGACATGACCCGGAACCCCTTCCGATCAATGATCAACATTGGAGCCGTGGACACCCATACTGACCCCTATACCCACACGAATGAATATTCGAGTGAACCTCCAGTTGCCGTGTGCTATTCCTGTTGCTTCGCGATATGTTACAAATACCCGAGGTGAGACATGTTGGCATTCCCGTGGATCAACAACTTGTCCACTATGCTAGTTACCTCGTTACCGGTTTTGTTCTCTTTTCTCGTTTCGTGTTCCGGCATCCCCGTGATCAAATCACAAAGTGTCTGGCCAGATGATGATGGACACCGTAACACCGAGAGGGCCCGAGTATATCTCTCCATCATCAGAGGAGCAAATCCCAATCTCGAGCTATCAAGTTACTTAACATACTTTCCCATGAACCCGTAAGCCGCCGTAATAGCCATCCAGTTACGGATGACGTTTAACAAACCCCAAAGTTCATGAAGCAAGCATGAAGAAACTCGATACTCTCATGGTCTAAGGAATTATGCAAACATTAACTATCTCTGTGTTATAAACCATTAACTTGTGACGAATGTATCTCATAGCATAACATCAATTCGGGTCGATTCAACACAAATGTCCTTCCTGACATTGTGCCCTCAAAGTTGCTTGGCATAGACATGCCCATGATTGGGAAAACATAATCATCATGCAACACTTGAGCTAGTCTTAGAGGCACGACTAGGAATACATTTTACCGTTTATTATTCCACACGTGCACATGGGTTCTCCCTAGAGCCTTTATGGATATACGGGCTCGGGAACCACAACAGTTATAGCATGGAACATAAACATAATTATGAACAGGGAGATAATCAGTAACATTTATTATTGCCTCTAGGGCATATCTCCTATAGATCCTTGCAGCCACCCCTGAGGAGATTACGCCGTCACTTGATGAAGCTTACCGCAGGATTGAGGAGGCAGCATTGCAGAGGAGGTCCTCACGAGGTCAGGGGCAATCAAGTTCTAACGTGCCCGTTGAGTCGGTATCTGAGGATACCGTTAGAAGTTCCACCCCTGGTTCTGTGAGGCAGCATAGGGTAGTTCACGCACCACCCACGGATGACTATGAGCCCGAAGTGAAGGCTACAAAGGACCAGAACCAGCTGTACGATATTGTCAAGCGTTTTGGAAATGCGAGGTCCAACAACAAGCACATGAAGGAGCTGAAAGCGTAATGACCACACCACATAACCCCTCACTTGCTTTCCACTTTATTTTTTTTCCTTTTGCTATTCTAGAGATGCTCTGTTTACGTTTTATTTCTATTTTTTACTTAGTAGACATGATTCTTTCATGTTATATCATTTTCATACAACTCATGTTTGGACAGAACCAAGATCATACAATGTGATGCGACGTACGTTGACCTGGGTGATCTTGCTGAGTCTGTGAGGCCACTCGGTAAAATGTCAAAGAATGTAGTTGCATGTGGGATTGACTTCATCAACAGGCATATGGATATTTGTCCCGACAAAACAATCATGCAGTACAGTGTGACGTGCAAAATATGGGATGGTGAGTTCCACCATAAAATCCTGAGGAAGCATTTTGCTGGGCATGGTGAATTCAAGCTCACAATGAAGAAATGTGTGAGTATTCCTTCTTTTTTGCACATTTTCCTCCCATGCTATGTTTTGCCAGTAGCTATGCTTCACATGTGGGCTACACACTATTTTGTGACAGCTGTTTCATGTGGCAACATCTGTCATGTAAAATGAGTTTGATTGCTTCTTAATGCAACTTATGTGGCAACTTGAACTAAAATACTGGACAACTTTGTTCATACATGGATGGCAACTTATTTTAATTACACATGGCAACTAAACATTCTATGTGGGTGTACTTTTGGACACTTGCTGCCTTTTGTCATTCATGTACCTCTTAGTGCAACCGGCGATATCTTTACACATCATTTTTCCAACTACATCATTTCTGTTTTTGATGTGAACTCTTCTTTTTCTTTCCTTTATTTTACTTGTAGGTCCTGTTCCCCATGTTCTAGGAGCTTGCACCAGACAACCCAGATGACAAGTGTGGTCACCACTACACGATTTGCCTTGACCTGAAGAACCAAAGATTTGAGGTGCTTGATTCAATGCGCTCAGAAGCTAATGAAGACCTTACTACGCATGCTGAATACTTCATCATCCACCTCAAAGAGACATGGAACCGTCACTACGAAAACTCAAAGGTCCAGATCAGACATTTTCCAATCAAGTACGTCGCGTCTACGAAGCAAGGAAACCGGTAATTAGTATCTTTTTTTCATGTGTCCTCTACACCAATCGTAAACCTTTTGACACCTCTGCATTGAAGTTTACGATCTTTACTGTTCTCTTGAGTTCACCTGATTCTTTTCTTTTATAGGCACGCCTATGGCTTTCACACGTTGGAATACCTTGCAAAGTGGGAAGGTCGACGGGTCCCTGTCGTCACAGCTGCAATGGTCGTCGAGCTCCGCAAAATATACACATGGAACTGGTTGATGAATGAAGACTTCAACACGCGGGCCAACGCGCGAGAGTTCATAGAGGAAGCTGTCAAGAAAGCCAACAAGAAGTACAAGTGATCACGTGGTGCTCCATACCGCACGCCTACCTTACATTCTGTTGCCGAGGAATGTAAGGTATTACCTTGTTCTTTCAAAACTATGTCCGTGTACTATGTTATGACTGCATCTCCCCGTAGCCTAGTATATAGTGGTGGCGTGTGAGTGACATTGAATATTTGTAATATATTTGTGGATGTGAACCTACTTAGGTGTGACAGCAGCTACGTTTATGTTTTTCAGTATTATTATGTGTTCGTGTTTGGTAGTACCAGTTGGGTGTTTTGAATGCGTCTATGATGCCTGAAAACATGGCAAATGTAGTTGATCAGACACGGTTAGTGAAAGTTATCGTTCTTTTTGTTTGGCTTTTGGGTTTTTTGTATTGCTAACTGTATCGGTGAGCATGGTAGTTCATAAGCAGCCGTAACCTTGCGTTTTTTGCACGCGATCGTTTCAACTTGTTTTTCATAGTATGCACACAATACAATATGTGTGGAATAAAATGCGTTGACTGATAACAGAAATCTACGTGATGGCAGATTCAGTAGAAATAACATGGCATATTCAGTACAAATAACATGGCAGATTCAGTACAAATAACATGGCAGATTCAGTAGAAATAACATGGCAGATTCAGTAGAAAAGGCATGGCAGATTCAGTGGAAATAACATGGCAGATTCAGTGGAAATAACATGGCAAATTCAGTACCACACACGGGGCAACTGTAGTCATTCATTCATGGCATTTTCTTTCAAATTCTGATGCCCATCAAAAGTCATTCTCCCATTTTTTAAAATTTAGAACATCTACCTTACAAAAAATGTCACCAATAACCAAGTTATAGTGCTCCAATGTTGCTTACGGATTGCCCGTCCCTTTCTTTGTTTTCTTGTGTTTTTCTTGAATCTCCAACCCCGATTTGTATCTCACCTCTTTTGGACGCCCTTTTGTGATGGAACGGGGCGGGTTCCTGACCTGGGTTTGCGTGCTTGCTGTTCCAGACCCTACCTCCGAGTTTTCAGATGATGGCCCCATGGACAAAGGCACACTTGAGGTGCGGGGGAACCTGTGTAAGGCTTCTTCAGCTTTCCTCTTTTTGATCTCATCAAGCTCTCTTTTCAGGGCCTTCCTGTGTTTTTCTGCCACCCTCGCTGTCTCATCACTCTTGCACGCTTCATCTATTAGTTCAGCATAGTTCTTTGTCAACACAACGTGCCTCACGGCTTCCATGGAATATATGTGATTTCTTGGAAGAAGAATCAACGCGAGACGATGCCCGAGGGGGCCACGAGGCAGGAGGGCGCGCCCCAGGGGGTAGGCACACCCCTGACCCTCGTGGCCACCCCGTAAAGCAGTTGGTGCCCTTCTTTCGCCGCAAGAAAGCCAATATTCGGATAAAAATCCTGTCCAAATTTCAGCCCAATCGGAGTTACGGATCTCCGGGAATTTAAGAAATGGTGAAAGGGCAGAATAAGGGAGGCAGAAACAGAGAGAGACCGAGAGACAGATCCAATCTCGGAGGGGCTCTCGCCCCTCCCATGCCATGGAAGCCAAGGAACAGAGGGGAAACCCTTCTCCCATCTAGGAAGAAGGTCAATGAAGAAGAATAAGAAGGGGGGCCCTCTCCCCCTCTCTTCCGGTGGCGCCGGAACGCCGCCGGGGCCATCATCGTCACCGCAATCTACACCAACACCTCCGTCATCTTCACCAACATCTCCATCACCTCCCCCCATCTATCTACAGCGGTCCACTCTCCCGCAACCCGCTGTACCCTCTACTTGAACATGGTGCTTTATGCTTCATATTATTATCCAATGATGTGTTGCCATCCTATGACGTCTGAGTAGATTTTCGTTGTCCTATCGGTAATTGGTGAATTGCTATGCTTGGTTTAATTTTCTTGTGGTTATGTTGTTGTCCTTGGTGCCCATCATATGAGCGCGCGCGTGGATCACACCATAGGGTTAGTTGTATGTTGATAGGACTATGTATTAGAGGGCAAGAGTGACAGAAGCTTCAACCTAGCATAGAAATTTATGCATACGAGATTGAAGGGGGACCAATATATCTTAATGCTATGGTTGGGTTTTACCTTAATGAACGTTAGTAGTTGCGGATGCTTGCTAATAGTTCCAATCATAAGTGCATAGAATTCCAAGTCAGGGATGGCATGCTAGCAGTGGCCTCTCCCACATAAAACTTGCTATCGGTCTAGTAAAGTAGTCAATTGCTTAGGGACAATTTCGCAACTCCTACCACCACTTTTCCACACTCGCTATACTAACTTTATTGCTTCTTTACCTAAACAGCCCCTAGTTTTTATTTACATGCTCTTTATATTCTTGCAAACCTATCCAACAACACCAACAAAGTACTTCTAGTTTCATACTTGTTTTACGTAAAGCGAACGTTAAGCGTGCGTAGAGTTGTATCGGTGGTCGATAGAACTTCAGGGAATATTTGTTCTACTTTTAGCTCCTCGTTGGGTTAGACACTCTTAATTATCTAAAGAGGCTACAATTGATCCCCTATACTTGTGGGTCATCAAGACCTTTTTCTGGCGCCGTTGCCGGGGAGTTATAGCGTGGGGTGAATATTCTCATGTGTGCTTGTTTGCTTTACCACTAAGTCATTTTTATTTGCTGTTCTAAGTTGTTATCTATCTTTAGTTATGGATATGGAACACGAAATACCAAAAAAAAGGTTTACTTGCTACTCATGGAGATGGGGAACCTCCGAAAACCCTTGATGCTCATTATGTGAAAGATATTATGTACTACTTTGATAATCCTGAGAAAACCCCATTCAACTTTATAATGGGAGTACGTTCGATCAACGTGAATACTTTAGGGATTATCGCTTGACTCAAAAAGGGAAACTATTATGGGAACAAATTCATATATTGAAGTGGTATGCTCGGGAACTATGCTTGAGATATGATTATACTTGTTGCTCTAGGATGAAGGCTCCATACCTTCCCTTTTCATGCAAATTTAATGATGATAAAACCTTGGCTTCTTATGCTAATGGTATATATGATTACTAGGATGTGGAACAAATAGAAGAAATCGTTGCTTTTATGGGTGCTTATGAAATTGAATCTTTGTTTAAAGAGTGTGAAAATCTTGATGATGCTGTTTACAGACCTGAAATTTTTGCTATACTTAAATATTGCTATGAGAATTATGAATTCAATTCCGATATTGATGATTTTATTGAGAGAGTCTCCACTGTCCAAGAAGAGACTAATATTTTGCAGGAGTCTATGGAAGAAGAAATTGATGAAACTGTGAGCTCATTGGATGAAAAAGATGAGGAGGGGAGCGAAGAACAAAAGGAGGAAGAGCGGATTGATCACCCGTTCCCACCATTTAATGAGAGTAACCCTTTATCCCATACATTGTTGATAATCCCCAAGTGCAGGGAATCGTCATAGCAATTCCCAAAGGTGGAAGTGATAAGTATGGAGTGTCGAACCCACAAGGAGCTAAAGGTAAGATCAATATTCTCTCAAGTCCTATCTGCCACTGATACGACTCTACGTACACTGAACGTTTGCTTCCAACTAGAAATGAGAAATAAAACTACGTTGTGGGTATGAAGAGGATAACTTTGCATGATATCGGAGAGCTAAAACATAAAAGTAGGTGCTGTTATCATAAAGTTAGAATATATTACTAAATATTATAAATAGCGAGTGTGGAATAATGATGGATCGGTGTGCGGAATTGTCCTAGGCAATTGTTAACAAGACCGGTAGTCGTCATTGCAATTTCATATGAGGGAGAGGCATAAGCTAACATACTTTCTCTTCTTGGATCATATGCACTTATGATTGGAACTCTAGCAAGCATCCGCAACTACTAAACATCATTAAGGTAAAACCCAACCATAGCATTAAAGCATCAAGTCCCCTTTATCCCATACGCAACAACCCCCTTACTCGGGTTTATACTTCTGTCACTCAAGCAACCCACTATAAGCGAATCATGAACTTATTGCAACAACCTACAACGGGAATCCCTCACGCTTGCGCGACACGGAGGGCACAATATAATAGCACCAAAATAAAACATACAACTCATACCAATCTAGATCATCAATCACCCCAAAGACAAAGGATATCTACTCAAAACATCATAGGATGGCAACACATCATTGGATCATAATATGTGGCATAAAGCACCATGTTCAAGTAGGGATTACAACGGGGTGCGGGAGAGTGGACCACGTAAAAGAGATGAGGATGGTGATGATGATGGTGATGTTGATGGAGACGATCACCGAGGCGATGATTCCCCTCCCGATGGCACTCCGGCGCCACCGAGAGAGAGGAGGACAGGTTCTCCCCTTGTGCTTCCTCCTCCATGGCCTCCCCCCTAGATGGGGAGAGGTTCTTTCTCTGGTCCTTGGCCTTCATGGCAATGATGGCCCCTCCGAGATCCTCCTCCATGGCCTCCGGTGATGATGGCCCCCTCCGGCAGGGTGCCGGAGAGGGCCTAGATTGATTTCTCGTGGCTACAGAGGCTTGCGGCGGCGGAACTTTCGATCTAGGTTAATTTCTGGAGGTTTGGGTATTTATAGGAGATGTTGGCGTCAAGAACAAGTCAGGGGGCCCCACAGGTAGTCCACGAGGCACAGGGGCGCGCCCAGGGGGGGAGGGCGCCACTCACCCTCGTGGGGCCCACGGGACTCCCCTCCGGTAGATTTTTGTTCCAGTATTTTTTATATTTTCCAGAAAAAATCTCCGTTGATTTTCAGCGCATTCCGAGAACTTTTATTTCTGCACAAAAACAGCACCACAGTAGTTCTGCTGAAAACATCGTCAGTCCGAGTTAGTTCTAATCAAATCATACCAAAATCATATAAAACAATAGTAAACATGGCATGAATACTTCATAAATTATCGATACGTTGGAGACGTATTAGCATCCCCAAGCTTAATTCCTGCTCGTCCTCGAGTAGGTAAATGATAAAAGACATAATTTATGAAGTGTGAATGCTAGCAAGTTCGTAAGTTTGATCAATGATAGTTTCAAACACTTTTTATAGCATCATTATATATCATAACAGTAGCTCAACTCATAAAACTTCTCATGATCAACTAACAAGATATTCACATGTTAAAGTATATATCATAAACTTTCTTGAAAACTAACAAACCGTGCTCTTAGTCATCGAACAACTGCAATTCATCTTATTTTTGGGAAGGGTCTATGTAAGAGCTTTGCTTCAGCAAACTCCATAGACTCAACTATCATTTAATCTTTCACAATTGCTAACACTCATGTGATATTTCTGGGTTCAAAGCTTTAATCGGACACAGAGAAAGATAGGGGCTTATAGTTTTGCCTCCCAACCTTTTACCTCAAGGGTAATGTCAACAATAATAGTTCATGATAACTTACATCCAATTGGTTATATATATATCAGGATCTTTCCAACACAATGTGCTTGCCAAAGGATAAAATGTAAAAAGGAAAGGTGAAGATCACCATGACTCTTGTATAAGGTATAAGACAAGAATAAAAGATAGGCCCTTCGCAGAGGGAAGCAGAGGTTGTCATGCGTTTTTATAGTTGGATGCACAAAATCTTAATGCGAAAGAACGTCACTTTATATTGCCACTTGTGATAGGGACCTTCATTATGCAGTCCGTCGCTTTTATGGCTTCCATATCACAAGATCGTATAAAGCTTATTTTCTCCACACTAATAGATCATACATATTTAGAGAGCAATTTTTTTATTGCATGCAACAATGTCAACTTACTTGAAGGATCTTACTCAATCCATAGGTAGATATGGTGGACTCTCATGGCAAAACCGGGTTTAAGGATATTCAGAAGCACAAGTAGTATCTCTACTTGGTGCAAAGAATTTGGCTAGCATGAGGGGGAAAGGCAAGCTCAGCATGTTGGATGATCCATGACAATATACTTTATTTCGGATATAAGAAAACATAACCCATTACGTTGTCTTACTTGTCCAACATCAACCTTTTAGCATGTCATATTTTAATGAGTGCTCACAATTACAAAAGATGTCCAAGATAGTATATTTATATGTGAAATCTCTCTTCCTTCAATATTCTTTCATGAATTGTTCAAGTGACCAATTCTGCGTTTGCTAACTTTCAAAAGAGTTTACTACCTATACTTATTCTGTGTGAAGTCATTACTCCCCATGGTATAAGCATATGAAACATATATAAATTCAGATTTATGATATTCAATTTATTCAACCATTTACTCATAGGATATACCTGAAGCACATGAGTAAATGACAAACTACTCCAAAAGATATAAGTGAAGAACACTGAGCAGTCAAATTATTAACTAGCGATGGGAGGATTCTTTTTCATTCAAGATTTCTGATCCAATGATTTTATTCAAACAGCAAGTAAAATTGAAAATACGCTCCAAGCAAAACACATATCATGTGACGAATAAAAATATAGCTCCGAGTAAGATATACCGATGGTTTTGAAGACGAAAGAGGGGATGCCTTCCGGGGCATCCCCAAGCTTAGGCGCTTGAGTCTTCCTTGAATATTACCTTGGGGTGCCTTGGGCATCCCCAAGCTTAGGGTCTTTTCACTCCTTATTCTCCTCATATCGATATCTTACCCAAAGCTTGAAAACTTCAATCACACAAAACTTAACGGAACTTCGTGAGATAGGTTAGTATGATAAAGAGTAAACCATTCACTTTGGTACTGTCAAAGACAAGGTTCATAATTGTTCTCACACAATTCCTACTGTACAATATCATTTCTACAATTTATATTGAGAAATATAAGCCATAGAAACTAGAAAACAAGCAAACTATGCAATGAAAACAGAATCTGTCAGAAACAGAACAGTCTGTAATGATCTGAACAACAACCATACTTCTTCTACTCCAAAAATTATGAAATAAATTGGTGGACATGAGGAATTTGTTTATTAATCTTCTGCAAAAATAATCAACTCAAAATCACTCTTCTGTAAAAAAATTACAACTAATCTCGTGAGCGCAAAGTTTCTGTTTTTTACAGCAAGATCACATTAACTTTCACCCAAGTCTTCCCAAAGGTCTTACTTGGCAATTTATTGAAACAAAGCTATAAAATATGATTACTACAGTAGCTTAATCACGTAAAAACACAAAAACAGTAAGGGTAAATATTGGGTTGTCTCCCAACAAGCGCTTTTCTTTAGTGCCTTTTAGCTAGGCATGATGATTTCAATGATGCTCACATAAAAGAAAAGAATTGAAACATAAACAGAGCATCATGAAGAATATGACTAGCATATTTGAATCTAACTCACTTCCTATGCCTAAGGATTTTGTGAACACATAATTTATAGGAACAAGAATCAACTAGCATAGGAAGGCAAAACAAGTATAACTCAAAACTTTAAGCACATAGAGAGGAAACTTGATATTATTGCAACTCCTACAAGCATATATTCCTCCCTCATAATATTTTTCAGTAGCATAATGAATGAATTCATCAATATAACCATCACATAAAGCATTCTTTTCATGATCTACAAGCATAGAGAATTTTCTACTCTCCACATAAGCAAAATTCTTCTCATTCGGAATAGTGGGGTCACTAATTCCTAAAGTTGACACTCTTCCAAACCCGCTTTAGATGATAGTATTATTCATACTCCAAAAGATATAAGTGAAGTTCATGGAGCATTCTACAATTAATATAGACTAACCAATATCCAAGCTCAAAATATATAAGTGAAGCACACGAAGCATTCTATAAAACCTTACTCAAAAGATTTAAGTGAAGCACAAAGAGCAATTCCATAAGATCATACTCAAAAGATATAAGTGAAGCACATGGATCATTCTATAAATCGATGAAGGGGTATCTCATACTAGCATGGTTATTAAAGAAGAAATAAAAACACAAGGGACACAAATCATGTGAACAAAACAAAAACCGAGGTATACCGATAATTGTTGAAGAAAGATGGGATGCCAACCGGGGCATCCCCAAGCTTAGATGCTTGAGTATACTTGAAATATTTACTTGGGGTGCCTTGGGCATCCCCAAGCTTGAAATATTGCCTCTATTTATTCTTCTCATATTGATAGCTCCTTGATCTTCGAACACTTCATCCACACAAAACTTTAACAAAAACTTTGTGAGATCCGTTAGTATAATAAAGCAAATCACTACCTTTGGGTACTGTTGCAAACTTATTCCAATTTCATATTAGAACTATATCTACTGTATTCCAACTTCACCATGGTTCATACCCCCCGATACTACCCATAGATTCATCAAAATAAGCGATCAACACATAAAAAACAGAATCTGTCAAAAACAGGACAGTCTGTAGTAATCTGGAAGTTTAGTATACTTATGTAACTCCAAAAATTCTAGAACAAATATGAAAATTTAAACAATTTGTACAGAAGTAATGTGCAAAAAGTTTCATACCCATTTGACCTTCCAGTAAAAAATGTAAATTCACGCACTACAGCCAAAGTTTCTGTTTTTGTACTGCACATAGTAAACAAGCAATCTAATCATCCTAAAACCAAAGCTTGGCACATTATTTTTATAATACAATGGATACATACAAGGGGATAATTATTTTCAGAGAAGCTTCCATGAATTGTTTTACATTGTTTCCATGAGCATGAACACAAGTGCTCAAGGTCGACCCTCACTTCTTCAATGCATAATCTTCCAATCACTTCTCTTATTGAAAAACTTTTTAGGCATGGGAAGCAAGTATTTTTTCTGTATTTTCATTCTTTAAAAATATGTTTTTTGTATGTTTCACCCAGAACTAAATAGAAACAAAAAGGAAAAACAAAATCTATTTAGTGAAGAAAGCAAACAAGCACACACGAGAATACCAACCCCATGCTATTGCTCCCCGGCAACGGCGCCAGAAAAGAGTTTGATAATCCCCAAGTGCAGGGAATCATTGTAGCAATTCCCAAAGGTGGAAGTGATAAGTATGGAGTGTCGAACCCACAAGGAGCTAAAGGTAAGATCAATATTCTCTCAAGTCCTATCTGCCACTGATACGACTCTACGTATACCGAACGTTTGCTTCCAACTAGAAACGAGAAATAAAACTACATTGTGGGTATGAAGAGGATAACTTTGCATGATACCGGAGAGCTAAAACATAAAAGTAGGTGCTCTTATCATAAAGTTAGAATATATTACTAAATATTATAAATAGCGAGTGTGGAATAATGATGGATCGATGTGCGGAATTGTCCTAGGCAATTGTTAACAAGACCGGTAGTCGTCATTGCAATTTCATATGAGGGAGAGGCATAAGCTAACATACTTTCTCTTCTTGGATCATATGCACTTATGATTGGAACTCTAGCAAGAATCTGCAACTACTAAAGATCATCAAGGTAAAACCCAACTATAGCATTAAAGCATCAAGTCCCCTTTATCCCATACGCAACAACCCCCTTACTCGGGTTTATGCTTCTGTCACTCAAGCAACCCACTATAAGCGAATCATGAACGTATTGCAACACCCTACAGCAGGAATCCCTCACGCTTGCGCGACACGGAGGGCACAATAGGACAGCACCAAAATAAAACATACAACTCATACCAATCTAGATCATCAATCACCCCAAAGACAAAGGATATCTACTCAAAACATCATAGGATGGCAACACATCATTGGATCATAATATGTGGCATAAAGCACCATGTTCAAGTAGGGATTACAGCGGGGTGCGGGAGAGTGGACCGCGTAAAAGAGATGAGGATGGTGATGATGATGGTGATGTTGATGAAGACGATCACCGAGGCGATGATTCCCCTCCCGATGGCACTCCGGCGCCACCAAGAGAGAGAGGAGGAGAGGTTCTCCCCCTTGTGCTTCCTCCTCCATGGCCTCCCCCCTAGATGGGGATAGGTTCTTCCTCTGGTCCTTGGCCTTCATGGCGATGATGGCCCCTCCGGGATCCTCCTCCATGGCCTCCGGTGATGATGTCCCCCTCCGGCAGGGTGCCGGAGAGGGCCTAGATTGATTTCTCGTGGCTACAGAGGCTTGCGGCGGCGGAACTTCTGATCTAGGTTAATTTCTGGAGGTTTGGGTATTTATAGGAGAGGTTGGCGTCGAGAACAAGTCAGGGGGCCCCACGGGTAGTCCACGAGGCACAGGGGCGCGCCCCCACCCTCGTGGGGCCCACGGGACTCCCCTCCGGTAGATTTTTGTTACAATATTTTTTATATTTTCCAGAAAAATTCTCCGTTGATTTTCAGCGCATTTCGAGAACTTTTATTTCTGCACAAAAACAACACCACGGTAGTTCTGCTGAAAACAGCGTCAGTCCGGGTTAGTTCTAATCAAATCATACCAAAATCATATAAAACAATAGTAAACATGGCATGAATACTTCATAAATTATCGATACGTTGGAGACGTATCAATTGTTTAATTTCCCTTCAAATTTACCAAAGGATGAATGCTATGATGATTGTTATGATCCCGTTGATTGTTTTGAAATATCCATTTTTGATGATGCTTGCTATGCTTGTGGCCAAGATGCCAATATGAATTATGCTTATGGAGATGAACTTACTATAGTTCCTTATGTTAAACATGAAATTGTTGCTATTGCACCCACGCAAGATAGTCCTATTATATTTTTGAATTCTCCCGACTACACTATATCGGAGAAGTTTGCCCTTATTAAGGATTATATTGATGGGTTGCGTTTCACTACTACACATGATGATTTTGATAAATATAATATGCATGTGCTTGCTGCTCCTACTTGCAATTATTATGAGAGAGTAACTACATCTCCGCCTCTCCATGTTTCCAATATGATAAAATTGCAAGAAACTGTTTATACTATGCATTGGCCTTTACTATGTGTTCTTTTATGACATGCCGATGCATAGGAAGAGAGTTAGACTTCGTTGTTGCATGATATATGTTACTTTGTGCTCACTACTAAATCACAAATCATTGTTAATTAAAATTGGCTTTGATATACCTTGGGATCCGGGTGGATCCATTACTTGAGCACTATATGGCTAGCTTAATGGCTTTAAAGAAAGCGCTGCCAGGGAGTCAACCCGGAAGTTTTAGAGAGTCATTTATTTCTGTTGTGTGCTTTTATAAAGTAAAAAAAATAATGTGTCAAGATTCGCCTTTAGGATGTTTACATTGCTTGTTGGTTTGTGCGGTGCAAAACAGAAACTTTGGCTGTAGTGCGCGATTTTACATTTTTTACTGGAACGTCAAACGGTTATGAAACTTTTTGCACTGTCTTTCTATACAAATTGTTTATTTTTCCTAATTTTTCAGAATTTTTGGAGTACCAGAAGTATGGTGAATGTTCAGATTACTACAGACTGTCCTGTTTAAGACAGATTCTGTTTTTGATGCATAGTTTGCTTGTTTTGATGAAACTATCAATTTCTATCAGTGGATTAAGCCATGGAAAATTTATATTACAGTAGCTACAATGCAAAAACAAAATATGAATTTGTTTGCAACAGTACTTAGAGTAGTGATTTGCTTTATTATACTAACGGATCTTACCGAGCTTTCTGTTGAGTTTTGTGTGGATGAAGTGTTCGAAGATCGAGGAGGTCTTGATGTGAGGAGAAGGAGGAAAGGCAAGAGATCAAGCTTGGGGATTCCCAAGGCACCCCAAGTAAATATTCAAGGAGGCTCAAGCATCTAAGCTTGGGGATGCCCCAGAAGGCATCCCATCTTTCTTCAACAAGTATCGGTATGTTTTCGGTTTCGTTTCGTTCATGTGATATGTGAAAATCTTGGAGCGTCTTTTGCATTTAGTTTTCACTTTTCTTTGATGCACCATGATGGTATGAGATAGTCCATGGTTGATTTATAGAATTCTCTTTGCACTTCACTTATATCTTTTGAGTATGGCTTTATAGAATGCTTCATGTGCTTCACTTATATCATTTGAAGTTTGGATTGTCTGTTTATCTTCACATAGAAAACCGCCATTTGTAGAATGCTCTTTTGGTTTACTTATATTTGTTAGAGCGTGGGCATATCTTTTGTAGAAAGAATCAAACTCTCTTGCTTCACTTATATCTATTTAGAGAGTTGACAGGAATTGGTCATTCACATGGTTAGTCATAAAATCCTACATAAAACTTGTAGATCACTGAATATGATATGTTTGATTCCTTGCACTAGTTTTGCGATATAAAGATGGTGATATTAGAGTCATGCTAGTGGGTAGTTGTGGATTGTAGAAATACTTGTGTTGAAGTTTGTGATTCCCGTAGCATGCACGTATGGTGAACCGTTATGTAACAAAGTCGGAGCATGATTTATTTATTGATTGTCTTCCTTATGAGTGGCGGTTGGGGACGAGCGATGGTCTTTTCCTACCAATCTACCCCCCTAGGAGCATGCGTCTAATGCTTTGTTTCGATAGCTTCTAGAAATTTGCAATAAGTATGTGAGTTCTTTATGACTAATGTTGAGTCCATGGATTATACGCACTCTCACCCTTCCATCATTGCTAGCCTCTTCGGTACCGTGCATTGCCCTTTCTCACCTCGAGAGTTGGTGCAAACCTTGTCGGTGCATCCAAATCCCGTGATACGATACGCTCTATCACACATAAGCCTCCTTATATCTTCCTCAAAACAGCTAGCATACCTACCTATCATGGCATTTCCATAGCCATTCCGAGATATATTGCCATGCAACTTCCATCATCATCATATACATGACTTGAGCATTTATTGTCATATTGCTTTGCATGATCGTAAGATAGCTAGCATGATGTTTTCATGGCCTGTCCATTTTTTTATGTCATTGCTATGCTAGATCATTGCACATCCCGGTACACCGCCGGAGGCATTCATATAGAGTCATATCTTTGTTCTAGTATCGAGTTGTAATATTGAGTTGTAAGTAAATAAAAGTGTGATGATCATCATTATTATAGCATTGTCCCATGTGAGGAAGGGATGATGGAAGCTATGATTCCCTCACAAGTTGGGATGAGTCTCCGGACTTTACAAAAAAATATAAAAATAAAAGAGGCCAAAGAAGCCCACAAAAAATAAAAGGGGCCAAAGAAGGCCACAAAAAAACAAAACAAAAAAGAGAGAAAAGAGAGAAGGGGCAATGCTACTATCCTTTTACCACACTTGTGCTTCAAAGTAGCACCATGTTCTTCATATAGAGAGTCTCTTGAGTTATCACTTTCATATACTAGTGGGAATTTTCATTATAGAACTTGGCTTGTATATTCCGATGATGGGCTTCCTCAAATGCCCGAGGTCTTCATGAGCAAGCAAGTTGGATGCACACCCACTTAGTTTTCAGTTTGAGCTTTCATACACTTATAGCTCTTAGTGCATCCGTTGCATGGCAATCCCTACTCCTCGCATTTACATCAATTGATGGGCATCTCCATAGCCCATTGATTAGCCGCATCAATGTGAGACTTTCTCCCTTTTTGTCTTCTCCACACAACCTCCATCATCATATTCTATTCCACCTATAGTGCTATATCCATGGCTCACGCTCATGTATTGCGTGAAAGTTGAAAAGGTTCGAGAACATCAAAAGTATGAAACAATTGCTTGGCTTGTCATCGGGGTTGTGCATGATTTGAATACTTTGTGTGGTGAAGATGGAGCATAGCCAGACCATATGATTTTATAGGGATAACTTTCTTTGGCCATGTTATTTTGAAAACACATGATTGCTGTATTAGTATGCTTGAAGTATTATTGTCTTAATGTCAAATGATAGACTATTGCTTTGAATCACTCGTGTCTTAATATTCATGCCATGATTATGATCAAGATTATGCTAGGTAGCATTCCACATCAAGAATTATCTTTTTTATCATTTACCTACTTGAGGACGAGCAGGAATTAAGCTTGGGGATGCTGATACGTCTCCGTCGTATCTATAATTTTTGATTGTTCCATGCCAATATTCTACAACTTTCACATACTTTTGGCAACTTTTTATACTATTTTTGGGACTAACATATTGATCCAGTGCCCAGTGCCAGTTCCTGTTTGTTGCATGTTTTTTGTTTCGCAGAAAATCCATATCAAACGGAGTCCAAACGGGATAAAAACTTACGGAGATTTTTTTGGAATATATGTGATTTTTTGGAAGAAGAATCAACGCGAGACGATGCCCGAGGGGGCCACGAGGCAGGGGCGCGCCCCAGGGGGTGGGCACGCCCCTGACCCTCGTGGCCACCCCGTAAGGCGGTTGGTTCCCTTCTTTCGCCGCAAGAAAGCCAATATCCGGATAAAAATCGTGTCCAAATTTCAGCCCAATCGGAGTTACGGATCTCTGGGAATTTAAGAAATGGTGAAAGGGCAGAATCAGGGAGGCAGAAACGGAGAGACAGATCCAATCTCGGAGGGGCTCTCGCCCCTCCCATGCCATGGAAGCCAAGGAACAGAGGGGAAAACCTTCTCCCATCTAGGAAGAAGGTCAATGAAGAAGAAGAAGAAGAGGGGCCCTCTCCCCCTCTCTTTCGGTAGCGCCGGAACGCCGCCGGGGCCATCATCGTCACCGCAATCTACACCAACACCTCCGTCATCTTCACCAACATCTCCATCACCTTCCCCCATCTATCTATAGCGGTCCACTCTCCTGCAACCCGCTGTACCCTCTACTTGAACATGGTGCTTTATGCTTCATATTATTATCCAATGATGTGTTGCCATCCTATGATGTCTGAGTAGATTTTCGTTGTCCTATCGGTAATTGGTGAATTGCTATGATTGGTTTAATTTGCTTGTGGTTATGTTGTTGTCCTTGGTGCCCATCATATGAGCGCACGCGTGGATCACACCATAGGGTTAGTTGTATGTTGATAGGACTATGTATTAGAGGGCAAGAGTGACAGAAGCTTCAACCTAGCATAGAAATTTATGCATACGGGATTGAAGGGGGACCAATATATCTTAATGCTATGGTTGGGTTTTACCTTAATGAACGTTAGTAGTTGCGGATGCTTGCTAATAGTTCCAATCATAAGTGCATAGAATTCCAAGTCAGGGATGACATGCTAGCAGTGGCCTCTCCCACATAAAACTTGCTATCGGTCTAGTAAAGTAGTCAATTGCTTAGGGACAATTTCGCAACTCCTACCACCACTTTTCCACACTCGCTATACTAACTTTATTGCTTCTTTACCTAAACAGCCCCTAGTTTTTATTTACATGCTCTTTATATTCTTGCAAACCTATCCAACAACACCAACAAAGTACTTCTAGTTTCATACTTTTTTTAGGTAAAGCGTGTTGGGAATCGTAGCATAATTTTAAAATTTTCCTACGCTCACCAAGATGCATCTATGGAGTGTACCAGCAACGAGGGAAGGGAGTGCATCTACATACCCTTGTAGATCGCGAGCGGAAGCGTTCCAATGAACGTGGATGACGGAGTCGTACTCGCCGTGATCCAAATCACTGATGACCGAGTGCCGAACGGACGGCACCTCCGCGTTCAACACACGTACGGTGCAGCGACGTCTCCTCCTTCTTGATCCAGCAAGGGGGAAGGAGAGGTTGATGGAGATCCAACAGCACGACGGCGTGGTGGTGGATGTAGCGGGTCTCCGGCAGGGCTTCGCCGAGCTTCTGCGCGCGCGAGAGAGAGGTGTTGCAGGGGAGGAGGGAGGCGCCCAAGGCTGTGTGTTGCTGCCCTCCCTCCCCCCTTTATATAGGCCCCTTGGGGGGGGGGCGCCGGCCCTGGGAGATGGGATCTCCAAGGGGGGGCGGCGGCCAAAGGGGGGGAAGGGGTTGCCTTGCCCCCCAATGCAAGGGGGAACTCCCCCACCCTAGGGTTCCCAACCCTAGGCGCATGGGGGGAGGCCCATGGGGGGGCGCCCAGCCCACTAGGGGCTGGTTCCCTTCCACTTTCAGCCCATGGGGCCCTCCGGGATAGGTGGCCCCACCCGGTGGACCCCCGGGACCCTTCCGGTGGTCCCGGTACAATACCGGTAACCCCCGAAACTTTCCCGGTGGCCGAAACTTTACTTCCTATATATAATTCTTCACCTCCGGACCATTCCGGAACCTCTCGTGACGTCCGGGATCTCATCCGGGACTCCGAACAACTTTCGGGTTTCCGCATACATATATCTCTACAACCCTAGCGTCACCGAACCTTAAGTGTGTAGACCCTACGGGTTCGGGAGACATGCAGACATGACCGAGACGCCTCTCCGGTCAATAACCAACAGCGGGATCTGGATACCCATGTTGGCTCCCACATGTTCCACGATGATCTCATCGGATGAACCACGGTGTCGAGGATTCAATCAATCCCGTATGCAATTCCCTTTGTCAATCGGTATGTTACTTGCCCGAGATTCGATCGTCGGTATCCCAATACCTTGTTCAATCTCGTTACCGGCAAGTCTCTTTACTCGTACCGCAATGCATGATCCCGTGACTAACGCCTTAGTCACATAGAGCTCATTATGATGATGCATTACCGAGTGGGCCCAGAGATACCTCTCCGTCACACGGAGTGACAAATCCCAGTCTCGATCCGTGCCAACCCAACAGACACTTTCGGAGATACCCGTAGTGCACCTTTATAGTCACCCAGTTACGTTGTGACGTTTGGCACACCCAAAGCACTCCTACGGTATCCGGGAGTTGCACGATCTCATGGTCTAAGGAAAAGATACTTGACATTGGAAAAGCTCTAGCAAACGAAACTACACGATCTTTTATGCTATGCTTAGGATTGGGTCTTGTCCATCACATCATTCTCCTAATGATGTGATCCCGTTATCAATGACATCCAATGTCCATAGTCAGGAAACCATGACTATCTGTTGATCAACGAGCTAGTCAACTAGAGGCTTACTAGGGACACGTTGTGGTCTATGTATTCACACATGTATTACGATTTCCGGACAATACAATTATAGCATGAATAATAGACAATTACCATGAACAAAGAAATATAATAATAACCATTTATTATTGCCTCTAGGGCATATTTCCAACAGTCTCCCACTTGCACTAGAGTCAATAATCTAGTTACATTGTGATGAATCGAACACCCATTGCGTCCTGGTGTTGATCATGTTTTGCCCTAGGGAGAGGTTTAGTCAACGGATCTGCTACATTCAGGTCCATATGTACTTTACAAATATCTATGTCTCCATTTTGAACACTTTCACGAATGGAGTTGAAGCGACGCTTGATATGCCTGGTCTTCCTGTGAAACCTGGGCTCCTTCGCAAGGGCAATAGCTCGAGTGTTGTCACAGAAGAGAGTCATCGGGCCCGACGCATTGGGAATCACCCCTAGGTCGGTAATGAACTCCTTCATCCAGACTGCTTCCTGTGCTGCCTCCGAGGCTGCCATGTACTCCGCTTCACATGTAGATCCCGCCACGACGCTTTGCTTGCAACTGCACCAGCTTACTGCTCCTCCATTCAATATATACACGTATCCGGTTTGTGACTTCGAGTCATCCAGATCTGTGTCGAAGCTAGCGTCGACGTAACCCTTTACGACGAGCTCTTCGTCACCTCCATAAACGAGAAACATATCCTTAGTCCTCTTCAGGTACTTCAGGATATTCTTGACCGCTGTCCAGTGTTCCATGCCGGGATTACTTTGGTACCTTCCTACCAAACTTACGGCAAGGTTTACATCAGGTCTGGTACACAGCATGGCATACATAATAGACCCTATGGCCGAGGCATAGGGGATGACACTCATCTTTTCTATATCTTCTGCCGTGGTCGGGCATTGAGCCGTGCTCAATTGCACACCTTGCAATACAGGCAAGAACCCCTTCTTGGACTGATCCATACTGAACTTCTTCAATATCTTGTCAAGGTATGTACTCTGTGAAAGACCAATGAGGCGTCTTGATCTATCTCTATAGATCTTGATGCCTAATATATAAGCAGCTTCTCCAAGGTCCTTCATTGAAAAACACTTATTCAAATAGGCCTTTATACTTTCCAAGAATTCTATATCATTTCCCATCAATAGTATGTCATCCACATATAATATGAGAAATGCTACAGAGCTCCCACTCACTTTCTTGTAAACACAGGCTTCTCCATAAGTCTGTGTAAACCCAAACGCTTTGATCATCTCATCAAAGCGAATGTTCCAACTCCGAGATGCTTGCACCAGCCCATAGATTGAGCGCTGGAGCTTGCATACTTTGTTAGCATTCTTAGGATCGACAAAACCTTCCGGCTGCATCATATACAACTCTTCCTTAAGGAAGCCGTTAAGGAATGCCGTTTTGACGTCCATCTGCCATATCTCATAATCATAGTATGCGGCAATTGCTAACATGATTCGGACGGACTTCAGCTTCGCTACGGGTGAGAAAGTCTCATCGTAGTCAACCCCTTGAACTTGTCGATAACCCTTAGCGACAAGTCGAGCTTTGTAGATGGTCACATTACCATCGCGTCCGTCTTCTTCTTAAAGATCCATTTGTTTTCTATGGCTCGCCGATCATCGGGCAAGTCAGTCAAAGTCCATACTTCGTTTTCATACATGGATCCTATCTCGGATTTCATGGCTTCTAGCCATTTGTCGGAATCCGGGCCCGCCATCGCTTCTTCATAGTTCGAAGGTTCACCGTTGTCTAACAACATGATTTCCAGGACAGGGTTGCCGTACCACTCTGGTGCGGAACGTGTCCTTGTGGACCTACGAAGTTCAGTAACTTGATCTGAAGCTTCATGATCATCATCATTAACTTCCTCCCCAGTCGGTGTAGGCACCACAGGAACATTTTCCCGCGCTGCGCTACTTTCCGGTTCGGAAGGGGTGACTATCACCTCATCAAGTTCCACTTTCCTCCCACTCAATTCTTTCGAGAGAAACTCCTTCTCCAGAAAGGACCCGTTCTTGGCAACGAAGATCTTGCCTTCGGATCTGAGGTAGAAGGTATACCCAATAGTTTCCTTAGGGTATCCTATGAAGACGCATTTTTCCGACTTGGGTTCGAGCTTTTCAGGTTGAAGTTTCTTGACATAAGCATCGCATCCCCAAACTTTTAGAAACGACAGCTTAGGTTTCTTCCCAAACCATAATTCATACGGTGTCGTCTCAACGGATTTAGACGGAGCCCTATTTAAAGTGAATGCGGCAGTCTCTAAAGCATAGCCCCAAAATGAGAGCGGTAAATCGGTAAGAGACATCATAGATCGCACCATATCCAATAGAGTGCGATTACGACGTTCGGACACACCATTTCTCTGAGGTGTTCCAGGCGGCGTGAGTTGTGAAACTATTCCACATTTCCTTAAGTGTGTACCAAATTCGTGACTTAAATATTCTCCACCACGATCTGATCGTAAGAATTTTATTTTCTGTCACGTTGATTCTCAACTTCACTCTGAAATTCCTTGAACTTTTCAAAGGTTTCAGACTTGTGTTTCATTAGGTAGACATACCCATATCTACTTAAATCATCAGTGAGAGTGAGAACATAACGATATCCTCCGCGAGCCTCAACACTCATTGGACCACACACATCGGTATGTATGATTTCCAATAAGTTGGTTGCTCGCTCCATTGTTCCGGAGAACGGAGTCTTGGTCATCTTACCCATGAGGCATGGTTCGCACGTGTCAAATGATTCGTAATCAAGAGACTCCAAAAGTCCATCTGCATGGAGCTTCTTCATGCGCTTGACACCAATGTGACCAAGGCGGCAGTGCCACAAGTATGTGGGACTATCGTTATCAACTTTACATCTTTTGGTATTCACACTATGAACATGTGTAACATCACGTTCGAGATTCATCAAAAATAAACCATTGACCAGCGGGGCATGACCATAAAACATATCTCTCAAATAAATAGAACAACCATTATTCTCGGATTTAAATGAGTAGCCATCTCGAATTAAACGAGATCCAGATACAATGTTCATGCTCAAAGCTGGCACTAAATAACAATTATTGAGGTTTAAAACTAATCCCGTGGGTAGATGCAGAGGTAGCGTGCCGACGGCGATCACATCGACCTTGGAACCATTCCCGACGCGCATCGTCACCTCGTCCTTCGCCAGTCTCCGTTTATTCCGTAGTTCCTGTTTTGAGTTACAAATATGAGCAACCGCACCGGTATCAAATACCCAGGAGCTACTACGAGTACTGGTAAGGTACACATCAATTACATGTATATCACATATACCTTTGGTGTTGCCGGCCTTCTTCTTGTCCGCTAAGTATTTGGGGCAGTTCCGCTTCCAGTGACCACCTCCCTTGCAATAAAAGCACTCAGTCTCGGGCTTGGGTCCATTCTTTGACTTCTTCCCAGTAACTGGTTTACCGGGCGCGGCAACTCCCTTGCCGTCCTTCTTGAAGTTCTTCTTACCCTTGCCCTTCTTGAACTTAGTGGTTTTATTCACCATCAACACTTGATGTTCTTTTCTGATCTCCCCTTCCGCTGATTTCAGCATTGAATATACCTCAGGAATGGTCTTTTCCATCCCCTGCATATTGTAGTTCATCACAAAGCTCTTGTAGCTTGGTGGAAGCGACTGAAGGATTCTGTCAATGACCGCGTCATCCGGGAGATTGACTCCCAGCTGAGACAAGCGGTTATGCAACCCAGACATTCTGAGTATGTGCTCACTAACAGAACTGTTCTCCTCCATTTTACAGCTGAAGAACTTGTCGGAGACATCATATCTCTCGACCCGGGCATGAGCTTGGAAAACTAGTTTCAGCTCCTCGAACATCTCATATGCTCCATGTTTCTCAAAACGCTTTTGGAGACCCGGTTCTAAGCTGTAAAGCATGCCACACTGAACGAGGGAGTAATCATCAGCACGCTGCTGCCAAGCGTTCATAACGTCTTGGTTCTCAGGGATTGGTGCATCACCTAGCGGTGCTTCTAAGACATAATCTTTCTTGGCTACTATGAGGATGAGCCTCAGGTTCCGGACCCAGTCCGTATAGTTGCTGCCATCATCTTTCAGCTTGGTTTTCTCTAGGAACGCGTTGAAATTGAGGACAACGTTGGCCATTTGATCTACAATACATAGTGTAAAGATTTTAGACTAAGTTCATGATAATTAAGTTCATCTAATCAAATTATTCAATGAACTCCCACTCAGATAGACATCCCTCTAGTCATCTAAGTGAAACATGATCCGAGTTTAACTAGGCCGTGTCCGATCATCACGTGAGACGGACTAGTCAAGATCGGTGAACATCTCCATGTTGATCGTATCTTCTATACGACTCATGCTCGACCTTTCGGTCCTCCGTGTTCCGAGGCCATGTCTGTACATGCTAGGCTCGTCAAGTCAACCTAAGTGTATTGCGTGTGTTCCGAGGCCATGTCTGTACATGCTAGGCTCGTCAACACCCGTTGTATTCGAACGTTAGAATCTATCACACCCGATCATCACGTGGTGCTTCGAAACAACGAACCTTCGCAACGGTGCACAGTTAGGGTGAACACTTTCTTGAAATTATTATAAGGGATCATCTTACTTACTACCGTCGTTCTAAGCAAATAAGATGCAAAAACATGATAAACATCACATGCAATCAAATAGTGACATGATATGGCCAATATCATCATGCTCCTTTGATCTCCATCTTCGGGGCACCATGATCATCTTCGTCACCGGCATGACACCATGATCTCCATCATCATGATCTCCATCATTGTGTCTTCATGAAGTCGTCACGCCAACGATTACTTCTACTTCTATGGCTAACGCGTTTAGCAACAAAGTAAAGTAATTTACATGGCGTTATTCAATGACACGCAGGTCATGCAAAATAATAAAGACAACTCCTATGGCTCCTGCCGGTTGTCATACTCATCGACATGCAAGTCGTGATTCCTATTACAAGAATATGATCAATCTCATACATCACATATATCATTCATCACATCTTCTGGCCATATCACATCACATAGCACTTGCTGCAAAAACAAGTTAGACGTCCTCTAATTGTTGTTGCAAGTTTTTACGTGGTTTGTAGGTTTCTAGCAAGAACGTTTTCTTACCTACGTATGACCACAACGTGATTTGCCAATTTCTATTTACCCTTCATAAGGACCCTTTTCATCGAATCCGTTCCGACTAAAGTAGGAGAGACAGACACCCGCTAGCCACCTTATGCAACTAGTGCATGTCAGTCGGTGGAACCTGTCTCACGTAAGCGTACGTGTAAGGTCGGTCCGGGCCGCTTCATCCTACAATGCCGCCGAAACAAGAAAAGAATAGTAGCGGCAAGAAGAATTGGCAAAGTCAACGCCCACAACTGCTTTGTGTTCTACTCGTGCACAGTAACTACGCATAGGCCTGGCTCATGATGCCACTGTTGGGAATCGTAGCATAATTTTAAAATTTTCCTACGCTCACCAAGATGCATCTATGGAGTGTACTAGCAACGAGGGGAAGGGAGTGCATCTACATACCCTTGTAGATCGCGAGCGGAAGCGTTCCAATGAACGTGGATGACGGAGTCGTACTCGCCGTGATCCAAATCACCGATGACCGAGTGCCGAACGGAGGGCACCTCCGCGTTCAACACACGTACGGTGCAGCAACGTCTCCTCCTTCTTGATCCAGCAAGGGGGAAGGAGAGGTTGATGGAGATCCAACAGCACGACGGCGTGGTGGTGGATGTAGCGGGTCTCCGGCAGGGCTTCGCCGAGCTTCTGCGCGCGCGAGAGAGAGGTGTTGCAGGGGAGGAGGGAGGCGCCCAAGGCTGTGTGTTGCTGCCCTCCCTCCCCCCTTTATATAGGCCCCTGGGGGGGGGGCGCCGGCCCTGGGAGATGGGATCTCCAAGGGGGGGCGGCGGCCAAAGGGGGGGGAAGGGGTTGCCTTGCCCCCCAAGGCAAGGGGGAACTCCCCCACCCTAGGGTTCCCAACCCTAGGCGCATGGGGGGAGGCCCATGGGGGGCGCCCAGCCCACTAGGGGCTGGTTCCCTTCCACTTTCAGCCCATGGGGCCCTCCGGGATAGGTGGCCCCACCCGGTGGACCCCCGGGACCCTTCCGGTGGTCCCGGTACAATACCGGTAACCCCCGAAACTTTCCCGGTGGCCGAAACTTGACTTCCTATATATAATTCTTCACCTCCGGACCATTCCGGAACCTCTCGTGACGTCCGGGATCTCATACGGGACTCCGAACAACTTTCGGGTTTCCGCATACATATATCTCTACAACCCTAGCGTCACCGAACCTTAAGTGTGTAGACCCTACGGGTTCGGGAGACATGCAGACATGACCGAGACGCCTCTCCGGTCAATAACCAACAGCGGGATCTGGATACCCATGTTGGCTCCCACATGTTCCACGATGATCTCATCGGATGAACCACGGTGTCGAGGATTCAATCAATCCCGTATGCAATTCCCTTTGTCAATCGGTATGTTACTTGCCCGAGATTCGATCGTCGGTATCCCAATACCTTGTTCAATCTCGTTACCGGCAAGTCTCTTTACTCGTACCGCAATGCATGATCCCGTGACTAACGCCTTAGTCACATAGAGCTCATTATGATGATGCATTACCGAGTGGGCCCAGAGATACCTCTCCGTCACACGGAGTGACAAATCCCAGTCTCGATCCGTGCCAACCCAACAGACACTTTCGGAGATACCCGTAGTGCACCTTTATAGTCACCCAGTTACGTTGTGACGTTTGGCACACCCAAAGCACTCCTACGGTATCCGGGAGTTGCACGATCTCATGGTCTAAGGAAAAGATACTTGACATTGGAAAAGCTCTAGCAAACGAAACTACACGATCTTTTATGCTATGCTTAGGATTGGGTCTTGTCCATCACATCATTCTCCTAATGATGTGATCCCGTTATCAATGACATCCAATGTCCATAGTCAGGAAACCATGACTATCTGTTGATCAACGAGCTAGTCAACTAGAGGCTTACTAGGGACACGTTGTGGTCTATGTATTCACACATGTATTACGATTTCCGGACAATACAATTATAGCATGAATAATAGACAATTACCATGAACAAAGAAATATAATAATAACCATTTATTATTGCCTCTAGGGCATATTTCCAACAAAGCGAACGTTAAGCGTGCGTAGAATTGTATCGGTGGTCGATAGAACTTGAGGGAATATTTGTTCTACTTTTAGCTCCTCGTTGGGTTCGACACTCTTACTTATCTAAAGAGACTACAATTGATCCCCTATACTTGTGGGTTATCAAGCTGTACATTCAATTCCTCTCTGCTTTTTTTCGGAGACGAGGACGGGGGCATTCCCTATTTGGCGCTGTAGGCGCCCATAGAGACTTGCTGGTTATAGCAAAGCCGCGATAACCACACGGCCACCTTCTTTGGACGTGACTCCTCACCTTCTTTTGTTTAATATTTACTGTTTTTAAACCGGTTTTGTTCGGTTTTTTATTTTTATTTTTTCTTACTCTTTTGATAAGTGCGCGAACTTTTTCAATTTCACTATTTCTTTTTAATAATCAATGAACTATTTTTCAAATCGTTCAAAATCGATTAACACTTTTCAAAATTGTGAACTTAAAAAAAAGAATTTGTCAACTCTTTTCAGTTTGTATTTTTTTTTCAAAATCCATTAACTTTTTTCAAATTTGTGAACTTTTTAAAAAATGCATGAACTTTTTTCAAAATTGATGAACTTTTTCCTAAATCGATGAACTATTTTTCAAATCCTTGAACTTATTTTCAAAATCGATGAACTTTTTTCAAAACCGGTGAAATTTTGTAAAATTTATGAACCTTTTTTTCCAAAATTTGATGAACTTTTTCAAATTTTAATTTTTTTACCATGCTTTCGAACTTTTTTATTGCAAATCTATAATGATTTTTTAAATATGATTTCTTTTTTCAGGTGGTTTATATGTGTATATTAATATTTGTACTGAAAGGAGTATTAAATAGAGGTGTTCGCGTATTGTAGACAACTAATAGGTCTTGGCCCACTGGTTTTCGCAGAGACTTCGGCCGACAAGTATTGCCATGCGGGTACGAATCCCACCGGGAAATATTAGGTACTCCCACCACCTAGGGTGCTCCCGGTGCTCCAAAACTCTATAGCACATTTTTAAATGTTCAAAATGTTTTGAAAAAAATCCGCACCATTGACACAACATCAAAGTGTGTTGTCAAAAAATATGAAATCAAAATTTGAAACATAGCTTGAGAAACATAAATGACAAATTCGACAATAAATAGTACACAACATAAGTTGGGCTTTAGATTAGGCCCGTTATCACATTGATGTCCATTTTGTCATTTTTGTATCTCGAGCAATGTTTTGAATTTTGATTTAATTTTTTTTAACAACATACATTGATGTTGTGTCAATGTGCTAGATTTTTTTATAGATTTTTTGAACATTTTAAATGTGCTACCGAGCTTGGAGCACCGGGAGCACCCTAGGGGTGGGAGTACCAGATATTTCTCCGAATCCCACCTCTCCCATATTTCTTCTTCAACTGTTTTTCTTTTCACGTGTGGTTTTGGAGGATGTTGCTGGGCCGGCCCGCTAACATCGCCTCCGAGCGCCAGGAGCCCTAATCAACGCTGAAAGCGCCGAATAGGAGTGCTCTGGACCGCCATTGGTTAACTAAGTGGGATGGGGAAGTGGCCCAATTAACGAGAGTGCTCCCTTTTTTCTACTGGAGCAACAACCTATTAGGACAGTTGGGCAAGGATTTTAAACTGCGATGGAGATTGATAGATCAGCAGATCCAACGGCCAGCCCTAAAAAGAAAGCAGATCCGACAGCCAGAAACACCTCAATCACTAAAACTGACAGACATATATGGAGAGGGTGTGAAAGGGCTGGGTTTAGCCTCAGTTTTACTGTCTTTAATTGTTATTTCGTTCCCAGTCATTTGTTCGATATAATAGTTACAACGCCAATTTTTTCACGTGTGAGATTTTCATACTGTTGTAGTTGTTTGAGCTCTTCTGTCTCCCATGCTTCCTTTGCTAATATAGGAGCATGTTCTTTAGGTTCTTCACATGTTTCTAGCTATTATTGCAATCCAACCTGATGTTAACTTTGGGGCAAATAGCATATGTCCCACAACAACGTGCGGGGTTTCATTTAGTTGGTAGCAATGACCATGTCATCAACCAACAACTTATTATACAACCATTCCAACATACTGTATCTAGAAATCATGGTTTTTCTCCAAGCATTTCCCCTTCCCCTCGGCGGCTAAGGCAAACTCTCCTAGACTTTGCCGGTGAGCAGGTGCATTCGCCTCCCCCGTCTACTGCTAAGATGACCAGTGGCGGGGAGAGGAATCCCGGTGTCGTTGCTTTGGCTAATAGTTTAGGTTAGGGTTTATTACTCTTCGCAGGTGCGACGCTCGGGCAGATGACAATGCTTGTTTTTTTAGTTTGTTTTCCGGGCTCTGATCCTCCTCAAGTTTATCCATCTGGATGTTGTCCACGGAGCTCGTCGTAGATTTCTGTCATCTCCTTGGGGCGGTGAGGTTAGGGTCCCTTGTTGCGCATGCGCGACGGCGAGATTTGGTGACAGTTGCTTCAGATCTATTCAAAGGTTCAATGGTAATGACTATGGCTTTAGGTCACTGACTCTACTACAGACCCGAACACCACTGACCCCTCATCACTGACCGGCCTCTGGCCACGCGTCACTGGTGGGGGTCATTACAGACGGGCGAACATAAACTCGTCAGTGCTATGTCATTTAAGCCATGACCGAGTAATTATCACAAACCACTCTCTATGACTGCGGTCGGTGGTAAGTGATGTCTACTACGCAACCTTTTTCTTGTATACTCTTGTTGGGCCTTCAAGCGCAGAGTTTCGTAGGACAGTAGCAAATTTCCCTCATGTGGATGACCTAAGGTTTATCAATCCGTGGGAGGCGTAGGATGAAGATGGTCTCTCTCAAACAACCCTGCAACCAAATACAAGAAATATCTTGTGTCCCCAACACACCCAATACAATGTCAAATTGTATAGGTGCACTAGTTCGACGAAGAGATGGTGTTACAAGTATAATATGGATAGTAGATATAGGTTTTTGTAATTAAAAACAGTAAGGTAACTAGTAACAAAAGTGAGCAAAAATGGTATTGCAATGCTTGAAAATAAGGCCTAGGGTTCATACTTTCACTAGTGCAAAATCTCTCAACAATGATAATATAATTGGATCATATAAAAATTCCTCATCATCCATACAGACAAGTTGACATGATTATATCTGTTCTCCGCCTGTGCCGCTCCCGCGAGTGGCCCGGGCGGAACCATAGATCGCCGCCGCCGCTCCCCTTTCTCGTCTTCCTTCTCCCTTGCCGCCGCCAGGGGACACCGCCGGGCAAAGCCCGCGCGTGCGTTGGCGGCGGCGGGGCTTCCTCCCCCCTCACGAGGCTCCTGGGCGGCGCGGGACGGCCGGCCCTCGCGGCGGCGCTCGGCTCGGCGGCAGGTCGGGCCGCCGGCGGATCTGGGCGGGGCTCCCCTGCTTGGTGGCGCTGCGGCGCTGGCTGCGGCGTGGTCTGTGCGGGGCGGCGAGCGCACGGGCTCCTCCTCATCCCGATCTGATGGCGCCACGGTGGCGCCGGCGCTCGGGCGTGTGGCGGGGTCCGCGAGGGTGGTTTGCGCGCGACGTCTTCCTCCCCGATCTGATGGCTCCACGGTGGCGCCAGTGCTCGGGCGGCGGTTGGCTTCGGCAAGCGGTGGCGGGCGCTGGGCTCTCGGCGGCGCTCCAGCGTGTGCAGGCGGCGGCGGTCCCTGTGCGCGGTCGGCGGCTCCGTCTCTGACTCGAACGGCGCGGGGGATGGCGGCGGCCCGGTGTGGCCGGCGATCTGGATGCGGTGGTGTCGGCGGCTCATTGATCTGCCGCTACGCTAGGGTGTGCTTGGTGGTGCTGGTGGTGACGACGGCCCGTGCATGAGAGTTGGATCCCTTCGAACTGATCTGGGTGAAAACTTGCCTTCGGCTCATGCTAAGGCCGGCGGTGGAGGCGCTATCTCCGCCATTCCCTTTTTGAAGGCATCGCCATGGAGAAGTTCAAGGCCACTCTCTGCTACCTCCAGGGGAAACCCCAGATCGGATGATCGGATGACGGCGGCGCTCTGGTGTCGTTCCTCCCTTGGGGGCGTCATTCTTGGAGGTACACATGTGATCGAGGGACCAGAGGACGGATTCTTTGGTGGAGCGGTGCTTCATCCTACACACTGATGGCGATGGATCTTGACGGCGTGGCGCAGTGCAGATTCGGAGTTCGCTGTGGGAGGATGGACTCGCGCAGGAGGACGACGCTGTCGGGCGTCGTGGTGGCGTCGATGGCAGAGAGATCTGGCACGGTACATGCAACAGTACAGCTCTGAAGATGGATTGGTGGCAGGTGGCTGCGGCGACCTCATACCCGGCAGGCGTCCTGGTTGAGGAGTGCGCCGGACTGGTAGGTGCCCCATACCAGGCAGGCGTCCTGGTTGGGACCTCAGGTCTTAGATGTTTAGGTTTGGCTGTGATGTCTGTTTGGTATTAGGCCCAGACTATCTGCGCCCCTTCATCAATTGGATAGGTGTAGCGACAGTTGTTGCTTAGACGGTGGCTTTAGTCTTGCTGTTGTATGGCTTTGTAAGGTCTCATGAGTATAATTAATAAAGTGGTCGTATGCATCGCCCAGATGCAGAGGCCGGGGGTCATCCTCCTTTTCTAAAAAAATATAACAATTCCTCAACGTGCAACAAAGAATCACTCCAAAGTCCCTATCGCCGAGAACATAAGATGAAACTGTTTGTAGGGTACGAAACCACGTCAAAGTTATTCTTTCCGATCAAATCCATTGAGTATTCCTATAAGTGCCACAAACAACCGTAGAGTTCATACTAAAATAACACCATATGATACACATCAACCAACTCTAATGTCACCTAAGTACTCCAATTTCACCACAAGTATCCGCGAGTTGACTATACGATATGCATCAAACAACTTCAGATTCATAATATTCAATTCAACACAAAGAACTTCAAAGAGTACCCCAAGATTTCTATCGGAGAAAGGGATATAAAAATGCGTATCAACCCCTATGCATAGATTACCCCAATGTCACCAGGGAATCCTCAAGTTGATAACCGAAACATACATCAAGTGAATCAATAGAACATCCCATTGTCACCATGGATATCCCATCACAAGACATACATCAAGTGCTCTCACATCCAAAAGATTCAATCCAACATAACAAAACCTCAAAGGAAAAGATTCAATTCATCAGAAGAAGGTAGAGAGGGAAGAACACCATGAGATCCAAATATATTAAGAAAGCTCGCGGTACATCAAGATCGTGCCAAATCAAGAACACGAGAGAGAGAGAGATCAAACACATAGCTACTAGTACATACCCTCAGCCCTGAGGTTGAACTACTCCCTCCTCATCATGGTGGCCGCTGGGATGAGGAAGATGGCCTCCGATGATGATTTTCCCCTCTGGCAGGGTGCCGGAACAGGGTCCCGATTGAGTTTTTGTGGCTACAGAGGCTTGCGGGGCGGAACATCTCATTTAGGGTTATTTTCGATGTTTGGGGTATTTATATGAATTTTTGACGTCGGTCTCATGCTAGGGGGGGGGGGTGCCCGAGGGGCCCACAAGCTTGGGGGGGGCGCGCCCTAGGGGGTGGGCGTGCCCCCCAGGCTTGTGGCTCCCTCGGTCACTTCCTGGCCCAGCTCCGATGCTTTGGGGGTCTCTTTTGGTCCATAAAAAAACACCGTAAATTTTCAGCCCATTCAGAGAACTTTTATTTCTGCAAAAAATGACACAGGATAGTTCTGCTGAAAATAGCGTCCGTCTAGGTTAGTTCTAATCAAATGACACCAAAACCATATAAAATTATTGTAAACATGGCATGAATAATTTATAAATTATAGATACGTTGGAGACGTATTAGTAAGTGCGGGCGTTAGCCATGTTATGCCATCGGTGGCCGGTTTTTATTCACTAACTAGTCGGACACTATGGTCGCTCAATGGTGTTAGTACCTTCACTGATCTTCATTTTTGTTGTCGGTCCATGATGACTCTACAGTCAAAATACTGGACTGTCCAGTGTTATCTCTGACTATGCCTTTTGTCGGCCCGTTAGTGATGATTCAACTATATATATAGTCTGTTCGTACACACAACAACTTGTTGTATTCCATTGCGAGCCATTTTGGCTAGATGCTGGGGTGCAGAGTTGCCCTTGTCTTGATAGTTGCAACTCATTAGTTTTGTGTACTGTTAGTACGGAAGGCTTCTCTAAAGCCTCCCGATCTACCCTTACGCGTTAGTTTGATCAACGCATTATCTCGGAAACAAATATTGCATGTGTGTCCAAGGTCGGTTAAGTCACCCTTTTATTTTTTGTCAATGTAATTGGGCATCATTGTACCTATATGGAAGTGGTAATTAATTATATATTTCTTTGATATATATGGCTCGAAGATGGATGTATGAGAACATGCCAAAAATGATTTCATCCAAAAGGTGGAACGGTTTCTTCAAGTCGTCGTCCGACACATGAAGGTTAATGGCTGATGGAAGATGTGTTGTACATGTTGTAGATGTGACAACGCGAGAATGGTTGGATCGAAAGATGAATTGCAATATCATTTGGTGAAGAGGGGTTTTACTAATGGCTATACATGTTGGACATCACACGTTGAGGATGCGTCCGACGGTGACAATGACAATAGCACATATCATGTTGACAATGAGAGAGATGGTGATGACACACGTGTAATGGGTGAAGGGGAAGACGAATCAAATTCAGAAGATGCAGATGAGCAAACGGAATGCACTGAGAATATGAGTGAGATGTTGGATGACGTGCATGATCAGGTGGTGCAAGATGAAAAAGGCAAAGGAGGCAAAAAGTTCGAGAAATTATCGGTGGACTAAAAACCCCCTTTGTATCCTGACAACAAAGAAAAGCACACACGCCTTGCAGTCACATTAAAAATTCTAAACATGAAGGCTGCGCACAATTGGTCCGACAAAAGCGTTGACACGTACCATGCAAAGGTTTTTCCAAATAAAAATAATTTGCCTGAGGCCACTTACGAATCCAAGAAGGTTGTCTGCCCCCTTGCATTAGACACGGTGAAATATCATGCATGCCCTAGTAACTACATTATTTACTACAAGGAGCATAAGTATCTACAGAAATACCCACATTGCGGCATATCCTGATACAAGGGGCAATTCGTAGAGGTTGATGGTGATCACATTATTGAAGAGGGAGATGAGCAGGCAAATGAAGGGGAAACGATGAAGATGACGAAGAATAAAAAGGGACGTGTTCCCAGGAAGGTTGTATGCTATCCGCCGATACCTCCCCGTTTGAGGCGTATGCATGGTAATAAGACTGAGTCAAAGTTGATGCGTTGGTACGCGGAAGGGAGAAATAGTGAAGATGATGTGCTTAGACACCCGGTCGATGCTTGCCAGTGGAGGCAGTCAAAAGTAAGTTCAAAGACTATTTTGGTGATGACCAAAGAAATCTAATGATTGATATGAGTATTGATGGAAATCCATTCGGTAACTTGAAAAGTAGACACATCATATGTCCTGTGGTTGTTTGTTTCTACAACCTTCCGCCGTGAGTTCGCATGAAGCAGAAGTGCATACTCCTGGCAATGTTGATCCAAGGCCTAAGCAACCTGGCATGGATCTTAACTTGTATCACCAACTACTCAAGGATCTAGAAACACTTTGGGTAAAGGGGGCTTGGATTTGAGATGCTGACAAACGAAGATACTTCAAACCAAAAGCAATGTTTTTAAAAACGGTCAGTGATTATACCACATATAGATACCAGTCCTGCCAGACTACAAGTGGGTACAAAAGATGTGTTATTTGCAAAGAAGAGACCATTAGTAAACATTTTCCTGTGAGTAAAAAATTCCTTATGGGCACGTGCTTGAAGACTTCCCGACTGTCATTGACAATGTCAAGCCGACTCCAGTAGGAATGCGGCGACAACGGTGCATCAGCGACTCGTTCTAGCGGCGGTAGTGGTCGTTCGATGGTCTAGAGACCTCAATGTGATTTTCATTACGTTTGGGGTGCTTTGTACTTCTTATGAAATTTTATAATTGTAGGATCGAAAGTATGTCTAGAGGGGGGGGGGTGATTAGACTACTTGACCAAATAAAAATCTAGCCTTCTCCCAATTTTAGTTCTTGACAGATTTTAGCAACTTTGCACAAGTCAAGCAATCAACCTACACATGCAATTCTAAGAGTATAGCAGCGGAAAGTAAAACAATTGCATATGAAGCTAAAGGGAGGAGTTTGAGAGAGCAAACGCAATGTTGACACGGAGATTTTTTATCCGTGGTTCCGATAGGTCGTGCTATCGTATATCCACGTTGATGGAGACTTCAACCCACGAAGGGTAACGGTTGCGCGAGTCCACGGAGGGCTCCACCCACGAAGGGTCCACGAAGAAGCAACCTTGTCTATCCCACCATGGCCGTCACCCACGAAGGACTTGCCTCACTAGGGTAGATCTTCATGAAGTAGGCGATCTCCTTGCCCTTACAAACTCCTTGGTTCAACTCCACAATCTAGACGAAGGCTCCCAAGTGACACCTAGCCAATCTAGGAGACACCACTCTCCAAGAGGTAATAGATGGTGTGTTGATGATGAACTCCTTTCTCTTGTGCTTCAAATGATAGTCTCCCCAACACTCAACTCTCTCTCATAGGATTGGATTTGGTGGAAAGAAGATTTGAGTGGAAAGCAACTTGGGGAAGGCTAGAGATCAAGATATGTGGTTGGAATGGAATATCTTGACCTCAACACAAGTGTAGGTGGTTCTCTCTCAGAAAATGTATGTTGGAAGTGTAGGCATGTTCTAATGGCTCTCTCCACGAATGAAGAGTGGGTGGAGGGGTATATATAGCCTCCACACAAAATCTAACCGTTACACACAATTTACGAAACTCGGTGGGACCGAATCATGAAACTCGGTCGGACCGATTTAGTTCAAAATGTGAACGTTAGGATTTTCGGTGGGACCGACACGTCAACTCGGTGGGACCGATTTCGTTAGGGTTAGGGCATAACGTAATCTCGGTGAGACCGATTACACAAACTCGGTGAGACCGATTTTGGTAATAGACTAACCAGAGAGTTGGTCAGGCAAACTCAGTGGGACCGATTCGCTCATCTCGGTTGGACCGACACATTACGAAAGGGAAACCGAGAGTTTGCATTGCAATCTCGGTGGGACCGATCGCTCATCTCGGTTTGACCGAAATGTTACGAAGGGAAACAGTGAGATTACAATCCCATCTTGGTGAGACCGAGATCCCTATCGATGAGACCGAAAAGACTAGGGTTTCTGGCAGTGGCTATGTCAAGTGAACTCGGTGGCGCCGGATAGATCAAATCGGTGGGGCCGAGTTTGACTTTAGGTTTGGGACATATGTGGATATGAGAAAGTAGTTGAGGGTTTTTGGAGTATATCACTAAGCATTTTGAGCAAGAAACTCATTAAGCAACACCTCACCCCCTCTTGATAGTATTGGCTTTTCCTATGGACTCAATGTGATCTTGGATCACTAAAATGAAAAATGTAGAGTCTTGTGCTTTGAGCTTGAGCCAATCCTTTTGTCCTTAGCATTTTGAGGGGTCCACTTTCTAGTCCATGCCATGCCAATCATTGAGCTTTCCTGAAATATTTATCTTGAAATAGCATTAGCTCAATGAGCTATATGTTGTTAGGAATTACCAAAACCACCCAGGGATAGTTGCACTTTCAATAATAGATCTGGATCTTTTTCGTAAAAAGAACATAGTGTATCTAGTTTACCCTATAAGTTTGCTCTCTCATTCCACATTAGAGTTTGTGCAAGGGTTGTTGGTTCATGTATATACTCCTTGTTCTTTTTCATCATTTATAATCTATCACATCATGAAATATCCTATGTGGCAAATTCTACAAACCGTTGTTTCACAGCTATTGGAGGTGCCCTAATGCATGTTCTCACGGTACACCGAGCCGACGCACATTTTCTAACATGTCAGGATTTTTTTTCATTTTAGGACTTTTGAGTCTATAGTACCAACTTTCAGAATAATCTTACTTTGGCTTTCTTAATTTGAAACTTTATGGATTCTTAAAGCTCTAGAGTTTGAAGCTTTCATGTTTCAACTTTTTAAAAATATGAACTTTTAAAATTTGAAATATTCAGAAACTTAAAATTTTAGATTCAAACTTCCAAATTTTCAAAAAACATCTAAAGTTTGAAAATTTCAATATCCACAAAACAAAAGAAAGTAAAGTTTAAGAACAAAGGGGAAAATAATGTCGTTGGTATGGCCCCTTTGCACCACGTGTAACGCCCTTCCTACGCAAAAAATGTGACGCCCTGCATGGTGGGCCCTCTACTAGCCCCACGTTGCCAACGCTCACGTGGGGGACATTCGATCAAGGCAATGGCTCAACGGGAGGGAGGGACTTCACTTTCTCAGAGCATCTACAGCCGGGAACCCCCCTATACGCCTAGGCGGACGGCGCTGGCAAAAAAAACCTGACCCGGACGGACGCCTTATGTCGGCCCTATACGCCTGGGCAAACCGACACCCTCATATCCAACCCAAATCTGGGGTGGATATGGGGAGGCCCAGGCACGCCCGGGAGCGTCCGCCACGTCAGACTAGACAACCTAACCCCACCTCAAATATGACCCTCCCCCCATTCGACCTTGTTCCTCTCCTCTCTTCTCCCCCGTCCTCGTTGGCCCACCCCTAGCTTTGTCACCACCCTCGCTCCATAGCCATACTGAGCCCGTAGCACCCCGAGAAAACTCCCCCCTCCATTCTCACCTGCACGGACACGCTCACCAGCCCGGACGCCGCCGTGGTACGCTCCAGCTACTCTTGGACTGCACCTTGTCTTTGACACATTGTCCCACCATTTTTTTGCGACTGTTTTGTAGGCAAAAGTGATGGATATGAATGGTTTGTCAAATGAGGAGTATGGAACCACAGAGCTTGATGGATTAATTCAAAAGGAGTTCTTCGATTCATCGGATTCGAACGAAGAAGCCAAGATGATGATGAGCATCCAATTGGCTTCGATCAAAGGGAGAAGAGTTCTACACCAGGATAGGGTCTTCTGAGCACAGATACTCTAAAAGGACTACTTTGATCCCAAATCAGCTTTCCCTGGTGAATTGCTTCGTCAACGCTTCCGTATGCGGAAACCATTGTTCTTGCGCGCGTGGTGGAGGGAGTGGAGGCGCACGATCAATTTCCTGCAGATGCATCAGAATCTTTAGGTACACGCACAACTACTTAGTGATCTTGTGGAGCATATGTGGACCCACAACGGAAACCAAATAGCTAATATTTGAATTGTGGACTTAAAATAAATAGCATTGAGCTTTCTAGTTCATGCCATGCCAATCATTGAGCTTTCCTGAAATATTTATCTTGAAATAGCATTAGCTCAATGAGCTATATGTTGTTAGGAATTACCAAAACCACCCAGGGATAGTTGCACTTTCAATCTCCCCCTTTTTGGTAATTGATGACAACATATAGATCAAAGCTTCGACAAATGATAATAAGATTGAAAAACATCGTCGCTTTGAGAAGTATGTGATAAGCAAGAGCTCCCCCTAAATTTGTGCATTATTTAAAATTTGCTTTTGAATGCAAATGCACAATCGATTAGGATCATGGGTTACTCTTCCATCTCACATACATCTTGGTGGAGTGCTCAAAATGATAGAAATTAAAAGCATGCACTCATCACCAAGCAAGTGAATGATCATATAAGGATATAAGAGATAATATCATCCAACAAGCATTAAGGGTAGCATATGATCAAACACATGATCAAACAAGTATCTCACAAGAACATAAAGTATCTCACACAAGCACACAATCAAGAAGTTCAACCAAACCAAAAACAAGAGAGATAAAAAGCAACACTCTCTCTCGAAGCCTATGATATATACATTTTTCTCCCCCTTTGGCAACAAGTTACCAAAAAGTTCAAAAATGCATAGTGCTAAACGTCTCCCAGGCTTGATCTTCGGGAGGTGGTGTAGAGAGAACTCCAAGGACGAAGGCATCAGTTGAAGTAGCTGGAGCTGCTGGAGTGGCTGCTGGAGGTGGCACTGGAGCTATAGCTGCTGCTGCTGACGCTGTAGCTCGAGAATCTCTCACTGGCACTACAGCAGATCTCTGTCCTCTAGGCACTCGCTCGAATGCATCAGTGGTTGCCTTGCCTTTCTTCTCTTCTGCTTCCTCCTGAAGCTGCTCAACTGCGGTTTGGATCTCAGTTACCTTGACATCAAGATCATAGAATTTCTGCTCAATGATCCTCTCCAAACTCTCCTGGTTTTGAGTCAGGGTGGCCAAGCCCTTCTCAATCCTCAAGGTGGATTGGATCAGATATGCTAGCTGATCTTGCTTGCTCTTCAGGAAAACTTGAGATGCAGCTTCAACACTTGGCATCTTGGTAGCTTTCTTAGATTTAGCTTTGGCTTTCTTCTCCTGTGCTTGAACTAATGATAGTTCATTCTCATCCATCACAACTGTGTTGTCTTCAAATTCAGGGTATATAGCCAGGTGCTCCTTATCCAATAGATATTTGTCTGTGCCCATCTTGGAGTTGATGAGCTCCTGAATTTGTGGGGCATACCCACAGCTTCTCTTCTGATCAGCTGCTGTCCTTTTGATTGTCTCTACAATCAGACTCATGACTTTGAACTTTTGAGGCACATCAAACAAATGTAGCAAATTGATAGCATGTCCTCTGATCATCTTTTGATCACCTGACTTGGGTAGCAATGTGTGCCTTAGGATCCAGTTGATGGTAGGCAGACCAGACAACAAGAAGTGGACAGATCCAAACTTATGAGTCTCTAAAGCATCATCTGGGATCTCTCTGTACATGTGTGCCATAGTGTTGTGGTCTTTCTTCTTCTCGGCATGAACATCCAAGTCATCCTCATGCTCTTCTGGGGCATTGATCAACTGAGCCCATTCTTCCACAGAGGATTGGTACCTAGTACCTTATGACATCCAAATGATCTTCCCATCTGGGTAGAAGTGGGCAGTGGAGTAAAACTGCATGATAACCTCATCATTCCACTTGGTGAGCTTCTGGGCAACAAAGTATCAACTCTACATGCTTTGAAGCTGTCATATACTCCTAGATAGTGATCTTCATTTTCCTTGATGTACTCCCAGTCAACCCATCTCATGTCACACACTATGGGCTTCTTGTCAAGCAGGACAGTCTCATAAAAGTCTTGTTGTTCCTTTGTGTGGAACCTGTAATCAACAACAGTTCTCCTCCTGACAGCATATGGATCGGACTGTCTCCACAATCTCAGTCCTGAATCCTTCCTGATCTTCATATTTTCTGCAACAGGATGTGCATCATTGTGGTCAGGGATCTTGGGCTTGAGCTTCCTTAGCACTTGGGCTTCATCATCTTCTTCATCAACAGTCTCAGGCACCGGGGCCTTGTTTTTTTCCGTAGCTAGAATGTTTCTAGTGCTTCTCTTTGGTGCAGACTTTTGAGCTGGAGCTTTGGGAGCAGACTTGGGCTTAGATGGAGCAGCCCTTGATCTGATTGCATCTCCCATAAGCTTCTAAGCTTTGGGTGCTGGTGCAGCATCCTCTTCCTCTTCTTCATCATCTCTCATCATTGATGGCTTCCCAATAACTCTGGCAATGGTCTTCTTGACCCTTTCTTTCCTCTTCTTGCCTTAACCTCCTTCTTTGGGTTCAAGAGTGAACTCCATTGTTTCTTGAGTGGAGGCTCTGGCTTTTGACATTGGAACTCTTCTTGCTGGAGCCTTTGTCTTCATTCCAGGCTTACTTGCAGCAGCTGTGCCATACTCCTTTTTCAGCACCTTTTTCCTTGAAGTGGCTTCATCCTCAAGAACCACATAATCTTCATCTTCAGAATCTGAGGTTTTCTTCTTCCTTGTCTTGGTAGCTGCCTTGGGCAAGTTACTAGGTGTGCTCCTGCTTCCCTCATCATAGCTGCCTGAGGGACTAGTGCCCTCACTCATCTGAACCTGCTCTTCAGACTTGTTCTGACTGTCACTTTGATCAGACATCTTCAGGCAAACTGTCAGCAGACCCTGTGAATAGGTTGTAGATGAGGTAGAGTAGATGAGCATCACAAAGTACAGAGGTTTTGCAAAACAATTGAGTCAAAAAGCTTAGTTTTAGTTCTCTACAGAAGTGATCTCGGAGCTACCGAATTAACAAACTCGGTGATACCGAAGCAACACTTGGAACCTAAACTAGTGAACTCGGTTGGGCCGAGTCACAGTTTGGTGGCACCGAGATTGCTAGGGTTTCACAGAATCTTGAACTCGGTCACACCGATTTGCACATTTCGGTCGGACCGAAAAGCGCATGTGCAATGGCCAAGGCTGAATCGGTGAGACCGATTTCTACATTTCGGTCGGTCCGAGATGAGTTCTGCGGAGAGCTAACCCTAAAATTTTCGAATCAATCTAGACCTAAGAAAGTTTTACTTAGATGTATCAATCTCAATCGTGGCAAGAAACATGGCATTGTCCTTGTGCTAGGAATCGGAGTGAAAAAGACAACACAAGGGGTCGAACACTTACCCTAGAGCGGCGAGTGTTTGCTACGGCGGCAACGGCAGAGCAGATTGCCGCTGACGGCGGGGGAGACCTGCGGCGGGAGGTCGCTGGCGGCAAGAGGACGATCCGGAGACCCGAAGAGGCAGAGCAGGTTACGCGTGGGTGAAGGGTTTCGGAAATTCTCCAAAATTTGACCCGTCAGTATATATAACCTGACCCTGTCGGTGTGACCGAGTGGAACAACTCGGTGGCACCGAGATGCAAAACTGCAGGCAGTTACTGCAACTCGGTGTGACCGAAAGGTTCTAATCGGTTGCACCGAGATTGATAACCTAGATCAACTAAGTGATCTCGGTAGGACCGAAAAGGATGAATCGGTCAGACCGAAATGCACAAAGAGGTTTTGGAAGTTTAAGTCTATGACGAATCGGGGACTCCGAGTGCTCCTCACACAGAGTGGTTTGAATCTGACTTGATCAAACTTTGTGATGTAGCATGAATAGAGTTTGAGACGAGGAAAGCATAGATAGCTAGAGGGAGTTCTTAGGCATTCTTGTCCATCCATTTGGCAAAAGAGAAAAATGCAAACAATCAAAGCAACAAATGGATGTCCTCGAATGAGAAAAATATGCATCCAACATGCTCACACAATTAAAATGGCAAATGAAATATGTGACAAAGCATGCTGAAAGTGCAACTATCCCTGGGTGGTTTTGGTAATTCCTAACAACATATAGCTCATTGAGCTAATGCTATTCCAAGATGAATATTTCAGGAAAGCTCAATGATTGGCATGGCATGGATTAGAAAGTGGACCCTTCAAAATGCTAAGGACAAAAGATTGGCTCAAGCTCAAAGCACAAGACTCTACATTTTCTATTTTAGTGATCCAAGATTACATTGAGTCTATAGGAAAAGCCAATACAATTAAGAAGGGATGAGGTGTTGCTTAATGAGGTTCTTGCTCAAAATGCTTAGTGATATGCTCCAAAACCCTCCACTACTTTCTCACATCCACATATGTCCCAAACCAAAAAGTCCAACTCGGCCCCACCGAAATTTCATATCCGGAGCCACCGAGTTCAGTTGACATAGCCACTGCCAGAAACCTTAGTCTTTTTGGTCTCACCGATAGGGATCTCGGTCTCACCGAGATGGGATTGTAATCTCTCTGTTTCCCTTCGTAACATTTCGGTCAAACCGAGATGAGCGATCGGTCCCACCGAGATTGCAATGCAAACACTCTGTTTCCATTTCGTAACGTTTTGGTCCAACCGAGTTTGCCTGACCAACTCTCTGTTAGTCTATTACAAAAATCGGTCTCACCGAGTTTGTGTAATCGGTCTCACCGAGATTATGTTATGCCCTAACCCTAACGAAATCGGTCCCACCGAGTTGACGTGTCGGTCCCACCGAAATACCTAACGGTCACAGTATGAACCAAATCGGTCTGACCGAGTTCTTTGAATCGGTTCCACCGAGTTTGGTGATTTGTGTGTAATGGTTAGATTTTGTGTGGAGGCTATATATACCCCTCCACCCACTCTTCATTCGTGGAGAGAGCCATCAGAACATGCCTACACTTCCAACATATATTTTCTGAGAGAGAACCACCTACACTTGTGTTGAGGTCAAGATATTCCATTCCAACCACATAAATCTTGATCTCTAGCCTTCCCCAAGTTGCTTTCCACTCAAATCTTCTTTCCACCAAATCCAAATCCTATGAGAGAGAGTTGAGTGTTGGGGAGACTATCATTTGAAGCACAAGAGCAAGGAGTTCATCATTAACACACCATTTGTTACTTCTTGGAGAGTGGTGTCTCCTAGATTGGCTAGGTGTCACTTGGGAGCCTCCGACAAGATTGTGGAGTTGAACCAAGGAGTTTGTAAGGGCAATGAGATCGCCTACTTCGTGAAGATGTACCCTAGTGAGGCAAGTCCTTCGTGGGCGATGACCATGGTGGGATAGACAAGGTTGCTTCTTCGTGGACCCTAAGTGGGTGGAGCCCTCCGTGGACTCGCGCAACCATTACCCTTCGTGGGTTGAAGTCTCCATCAACGTGGATGTACGATATATAGCACCACCTATCGGAACCACGGATAAAAAATCTCCGTGTCAACATTGCGTTTGCTCTCTCAAACTCCTCCCTTTAGCTTCATATGCAATTGTTTTACATTCCGCTGCTATACTCTTAGAATTGCATGTGTAGGTTGATTGCTTGACTTGTGCTAAGTTGCTAAAATCTGCCAAGAACTTAAATTGGGAAAAGGCTAGATTTTTATTTGGTCAAGTAGTCTAATCACCCCCCTCTAGACATACTTTCGATCCTACAAGTGGTATCAGAGCTTTGGTCTCCATTTGCTTTGATTTCCATAGCTTTTGGTGGTCATAGCCTTGGTTTCACAAGCTAGGAGAGTATGGCGTCTAGCGAGGGAAATTACCACCGTAGAGGTCCTTACTTTGATGGTACAAATTTTGCTAGTTGGAAGCATAAGATGAAAATGCATATTCTTGGACATAACCCTGTCGTTTGGGCTATTGTGTGTATTGGCTTGCAAGGTGAATTCTTTGATGGGAGAAAACCAAACCGTGAAGCTACCGCGGAAGAGTTGAAGATGCTACAATACAATGCTCAAGCTTATGATATTCTCTTCAATAGATTGTGCCCCTAGTTCAACAAAATCAGCCGTCTTGAGAATGCAAAGGAAATTTGGGACACTTTGATTGATATGCACGAAGGTACCGACTTCGTCAAGGAATACAAATTGGATGTGCTTCAAAGTCAACTTGCCAAGTTCAAAATGAAGGATGGTGAAGGTGTCGCTGAAATGTACTCTAGGCTTGCTCTCATCACAAATGAGATTGCCGGCTTAGGAAGTGAAGAGATGACCGACAAATTCATCATCAAGAAGATCCTAAGAGCCTTGGATGGAAAATATGATACCGTGTGCACTTTTATCCAAATGATGCCCAATTACAAAGATCTCAAGCCAACGGAAGTCATTGGAAGAATTGTTGCTCATGAGATGTCACTCAAGGATAAGGAAGAGCTTCACAACAAGTCAAATGGTGCTTACAAAGCCTCGTGTGATGCTCCCACATCATCAAGTGAGAAGCAAACCTTCAATGAAGAATTGAGCCTAATGGTAAAGAACTTCAACAAGTTCTACAAGAGTAGAAGCAAAGAAAGAAGTTCCAAGTCAAGGTCCTACAATGACAAAAGATCTTCTAGTCGTGAGCGTAATTGCTACAATTGTGGAAGACCCGGACACTACTCCAATGAGTGTACGCCCCCCTACAAAACAAGAGAAGATTCACCCAAAAGAAGAAGTAGAAGAGACGAATCACCACCAAGAGAAAGGAGGAGTAGAGATGATCGTTATGAACGAAAACCCTCTCGAAGAAGCAAGGACTCGGAAAGGTAGGAAAAGTCATCAAGGAGCTACACAAAAAGAAGACATCAAGCTCATGTTGGTGAATGGGTATCCGGCTCCGACTCCGACAATCACTCTGAAAGAAGTTATCACTCCGACTCCGAATATACTCAAGATGAAGGTGTTGCCGGTCTAGCACTTGTGTCAACCAACTCCTACGACATATTTCACTCACCAAATGAAGGAATTGGAAGATGCTTCATGGCCAAAGGTCCAAAGGTAACACATCCCGAGTATGTTGATTTCAATAGTGATGAAGATGATTTGCTAGGTGATGATGATTTACTTGTTGACAACTCTAGTGATGAAAACTATGATGAAACATCAATTAATCATGCTAATCAAGATAAAACGAATGACGATGATAAGAAGGAGATCGAGCATCTAACTAAAGAACTAAACACTCTTAAGTTAGCTCATGAAACTACCTTGGAAGATCATCAAGAACTTTTAAAGACTCATGATAAGCTACGCTTTGAAAAGCTCAACCTTGAGCAAGAGCATGAGTTTTTAAAGGCAATCAATGATGATCTTCGCAAGAAAAGTTCTTCTTACATTGCCAAGCGTTTACTCTTGTCTACTTACATGCCACAAGTTAAATCTAGCAACAAGAACAAGAAAGATGCTTCATCTAGTAGTAACAACAATCATGCTAAATCGAATGTTGTTGCTTCTAGTAGTTCTCTTGATTCCACTGATGATTCTCTTAGCCAAGTTACACTTGAGCAACAAAATAGCTTATTGAAGGGAATTATAGAAAAAAGGTGTTTATAAGAGCCTTGACGGAAGTAAGCAATTTGAGGAAATTGTACGCAAGCAAGGAAGACACCGGAAGAATCAAGGTGTTGGTTTTGAACGAAAGTTCAATGCCAATGGAGTTGAGTGGGAAGAAGATCAATACCCCAAGACGAAGTTTGTTCCTCAACAAGAGAAGTATGATCCTACTTCTTTCAAAGGGACACAAGCTCAAGATGATCTTCCACCACAAGACCACAAGCAAAAAGGCAAGGACAAGCTTCAAGAAGACATTGATGCATTTGAAGAAGCACCTAAGGCCTTGGTCAAGTGGGTTCCCAAGACTACATCAAGTTCTACTTCATCAAGTACGACTACGACTCCAAGGATTCCCATCAAGATGGTGTGGATCCCGAAGAAGAAGAACTAGAGAGTTCTTGAGGGTGACTCCGCCAACATACTTCACTCTTATCATTTTGGTGAGAACAAGTGCAAACAACTTCCATATCTTGCACTAGTTCAAGGAGTCACAAACCCTCTTGTTGGTAAGACAAGGGACAAGGTAACCTAATGCTTTCATGGACACCATCTTGTGTATGCATCACTCTATGTCTATGGATATCCTTGTTTGTTCCTTGTGGGACTAACCTGTGTAAGTATTGAAAGTGCAACTCACTCCAAAGGATTGCTCCGAATGATCTACATCAACACTGAGCATCTACATCTTCAACATCTACATGAAGTCATCATCGACAAAACCCAAGGTTAGTTCATCCCTCTTAGGGGGGGATATCACATCTAGGGGGAGCTTTACTGTAATCAATTGAGCTAAAGCAACTCTAATGGTGTGAACACAACAATGCTTTATGTAAAAGTGGTAACCCCACTTGTGCTTAAACAATGAGTATGACCTATGATCAAATGTTCTCAATTGACTCCTAAGTCAATATACTCATATATAGATGACCTAGACATCGCCAAATTGCTTGATAGATGCTAGAGTGATTGTGCATGCTTTGCCACATATCTCATTTGCCATTTTATTGTGTGAGCATGTTGGATGCATATTTTACTCATTCAAGGACATCCATTTGTTGCTTTGATTGTTTGGCTTTTTCTCTTTTGCCAAATGGATGGAAAAGAATGCCTAAGAACTCCCTCTAGCTATCTATGCTTTCCTCATCTCAAACTCTATTCATGCTGCATCACAAAGTTTGATCAAGTCAGATTCGAACCACTCTGTGTGAGGAGCACTCGGAGTTCCCGATTCGTCATAGACTTAAACCTCCAAAACCTCTTTGTGCATCTCGGTCTGACCGATTCATCCCTTTTGGTCCTACCGAGATCACTAAGTTGATCTAGGGTTTTCAATCTCGGTGCAACCGATTAGAACCTTTCGGTCACACCGAGTTGCAGTAACTGCTTGCAGTTTTGCATCTCGGTGCCATCGAGTTGTTCCACTCGGTCACACCGACAGGATCAGGTTATATATACCGACGGGCCAAATTTTGGAAATTTTTCCGAACCTCCTCGCCCGCGCATAACCTGCTCTGCCTCTCCGGGTCTCCGGATCGTCCTCTCGTCGCCAGCGACCTCCCGCCGCTGGTCTCCGCCGCCGTCAATGGCAATCTGCCCCGCCGTTGCCCCCGTAGCAAGTTCGCCGCCGAACTAGGGTACAAACTTGAACTTTGTGCTAATCCTTAACTCTGATTCTTAGCACATTGCTTTGCCATGATTCTTGCCACGATTGAAATCATCCTGTCCAGCGAAAACGTCCCGTAGATTAGTTTTGATTTGAAAATTTAGGGTTAGGTCTCCGCCGAACTCATCTCGGACCGACCGAGTTGTAGAAATCGGTCTCACCGATTTGGCTTAGGCCAGAGCACATGCATTTTTGGTCTGACCGAAAATTGCAAATTGGTGTGACCGAGTTCGATTCTCTGTGAAACCCTAGTAGTCTCGGTACCACCAAACTGTGACTCGGTCTGACCGAGTTCACTAGTTTAGGTTCCAAAAGCTGCTTCGGTATCACCGAGTTTACAAATCGGTAGATCCGAAATGCTTTCTGTGAAGAACTAAAACTAAGTTTTTAAGTCATCTGTTTTGCAAAACTCCTGTACTTTGTGATGCTCATCCACTCTACCTCATCCATAATCTATTCACAGGGTCTGCTGTCAGAGAGTTTGCAAAGATGTCTGACCAGAGTGACAGCCAGAACAAGTCTGAACAGCAGGTGGAGTTGAGTGAGGGCTCAGATCCCTCCAGCAGTTATGATGATGGCAGCAGGAGCACTCCCAGCAATTTGCCAAAGGCTGCCACCAGGACAAGGAAGAAGAGGAATTCTGACTCTGAGGATGAAGACTATGTGGCAGTTGAAGATGAAGCCACTTCAAAGAAAAAGGTGCTGAAGAAAGAGTACGGCACAACTGCTGCAACAAAGCCTGGTCTGAAAACAAAGGCTCCAGCAAGAAGACAGCCCATGTCTAAGCCAAGAAAAGTTGCCACAGGTGAAACCATGAAGTTCACCATTGAATCTGAGGAAGAAGCAGCTGGTGAAGATAAGAAGAAGAAGAGGACCAGAACCACTACTGCCAGAGTTCTTGGCAAACCCTCAATGAGGAAAGATTCTGAAGAGGAAGAGGATGCTGCACCAGCACCCAAAGCTCAAAAGCTTATGGGGGATGCAATCAAATCAGGGGCTGCTCCATCTAAGCCCAAACCTGCTCCCAAGGCTACTGCTCCAGCTCCAAAGCCTAAAGCCAAGAGAAGCACTAGGAACATCCCTGCTGAAGAGAAGAACAAGGCCCCAGTGCCTGAAGCTGCTGAAGAAGAAGAAGAAGACTCTGTTGTATTGAGGAAGCTGAAACCCAAGATCCCTGACCACACTGATGCTCACCCAGTTGTAGAGAACATGAAAATCAGGAAGGATGCAGGATTGAGACTATGGAGACAGTCTGATCCATATGCTATCAGGAGAAGGACTGCTGTGGACTATAGGTTTCACACTAAGGAACAACAGGACTTCTATGAGACAGTTCTGCTTGATAAGAAGCCCATTGTGTGTGACATGAGATGGGTTGACTGGGAGTTCATCAAGGAGAATGAGGATCACTTCCCTGGTGTGCTTGATAGCTTCAAGGCATGTGGAGTTGACACTTTTGTTGCCCCGAAGCTCACCAAGTGGAACGATGAGCTCATCATGCAGTTCTACTCCACTGCCCACTTCTATCCAGATGGAAGGATAGTGTGGATGTCTGAGGGTACTAGGTACCAGTCTACAGTTGAGGAATGGGCCAAGCTTATCAATGCTCCTGAGGAACATGAGGATGACTTGGATATCTATGCAGAGAAGAAGAAAGACCACAACTCAATGGCCAACATGTACAAAGAGATCCCAGATGCTGCTTTGGATACACATAAGTTTGGATCTGTTCACCACTTGTTGTCTGGTCTGCCAACAATCAACTGGATCTTAAGGCACACACTGCTACCCAAGTCAGGTGATCACAAGATGATCAGAGGACATGCCATCAACTTGCTGCATATATTTGATGTCCCACAGAAGTTCAAGGTCATGAGCCTGATTGTTGAGACAATCAAAAGGACTGCTGCTCAACAGAAGAGAAGCTGTGGGTACGCCCCACAAATTCAGGAGCTCATCAACTCAAAGATGGGCAAAGGCAAGTACATTTTGGATAAGGAGCACCTACCCATCTATCCTGAATTTGAAGATAACACAGTTGTGATGAATGAGAATGAACCATCTTCAGCTCAAGCACATGAAAAGAGAGAGAAGGCTAAGGCAGAGAAGGCTGCAAAGATTCCAACAGCACAGGAGGCATCTTAGGTATTCTTGAAGAGCAAGAAAGACCAGCTTGGACATCTGATCCAATCCACCCTAAGGATTGAGAAGGGCTTCGCCACCCTGACCAAGAACCAGGAGAGTCTGGAGAGGATTATTGAGACAAAATTCTATGACCTTGATGTCAAGGTGACAGAGATCCAAACTGCAGTTGAGCAACTTCAGGAGGAAGCTGAGGAGAAGAAGGGAAAGTCTACCACAGATGCTTTTGCCAGAGTGCCCAGAGGACAGAGATCTGCTGCAGTGCCAGTGACAAACACTAGAGCTACAGCATTAGCACCAGCAGCTACTCCACCAGCTCCAGCTACTTCATCTGAAGCCTTCGTCCCTGGAGTTCTCTCAACACCACCTCCCGAAGATCAAGCCTGAGAGTCGTTTAGCACTATGCATTTTTGAACTTTTTGGTAACTTGTTGCCAAAGGGGGAGAAAAATGTATAGATCATAGGCTTCGAGAGAGTGTGTTGCCTTTTTATTCTCTCTTGCTAGTTTGGTCGAACCTTTATTGTGTGCTTGTGTGAGATACTACTTTATGTCCTTGTGAGATACTTGTTTGATCATGTGTTTGATCATATGCTACCCTTAATGCTTGTTGGATGATATTATTTTTATATCCTCTTATGATCATTCACTTTGCTTGGTGATGAGTGCATGTGTTTTAATCTCTATCATGTTGAGCGCTCCACCAAGATGTATGTGACATGGAAGAGTAACCCATGATCCTAATCGATTGTGCATTTGCATTCAAACGCAAATTTCTAAATAATGCACAAATTTAGGGGGAGCTATTGCTTATCACATACTTCTCAAAGTGACGGTGTTTTTCAATCTTATTTATCATTTGTCGAAGCTTTGATCTATATGTTGTCATCAATTACCAAAAAGGGGGAGATTGAAAGTGCAACTATCCCTGGGTGGTTTTGGTAATTCCTAACAACATATAGCTCATTGAGCTAATGCTATTCCAAGATGAATATTTCAGGAAAGCTCAATGATTGGCATGGCATGGATTAGAAAGTGGACCCTTCAAAATGCTAAGGACAAAAGATTGGCTCAAGCTCAAAGCACAAGACTCTACATTTTCTATTTTAGTGATCCAAGATCATATTGAGTCTATAGAAAAAGCCAATACTATTAAGAAGGGATGAGGTGTTGCTTAATGAGGTTCCTGCTCAAAATGCTTAGTGATATGCTCCAAAACCCTCCACTACTTTCTCACATCCACATATGTCCCAAACCAACAAGTCCAACTCGGCCCCACCGAAATTTCATATCCGGAGCCACCGAGTTCAGTTGACATAGCCACTGCTAGAAACCCTAGTCTTTTCGGTCTCACCGATAGGGATCTCGGTCTCACCGAGATGGGATTGTAATCTCTCTGTTTCCCTTCGTAATGTTTCAGTCAAACCGAGATGAGCGATCGGTCCCACCGAGATTGCAATGCAAACACTCTGTTTCCTTTTCGTAATGTTTTGGTCCAACCGAGATGAGCGAATCGGTCCCACCGAGTTTGCCTGACCAACTCTCTGTTAGTCTATTACCAAAATCGGTCTCACCGAGTTTGTGTAATCGGTCTCACCGAGATTACATTGTGCCCTAACCCTAATGAAATCGGTCCCACCGAGTTGACGTACCTAACGGTCACATTATGAACCAAATCGGTCTGACCGAGTTCTTTGAATCGGTGCCACCGAGTTTGGTGATTTGTGTGTAACGGTTAGATTTTGTGTGGAGTCTATATATATACCCCTCCACCCACTCTTCATTCGTGGAGAGAGCCATCAGAACATGCCTACACTTCCAACATATATTTTCTGAGAGAGAACCACCTACACTTGTGTTGAGGTCAAGATATTCCATTCCAACCACATAAATCTTGATCTCTAGCCTTCCCCAAGTTGCTTTCCACTCAAATCTTCTTTCCACCAAATCCAAATCCTGTGAGAGAGAGTTGAGTGTTGGGGAGACTATCATTTGAAGCATAAGAGCAAGGAGTTCATCATCAACACACCATTTGTTACTTCTTGGAGAGTGGTGTCTCCTAGATTGGCTAGGTGTCACTTGGGAGCCTCCGACAAGATTGTGGAGTTGAACCAAGGAGTTTGTAAGGGCAAGGAGATCGCCTACTTCGTGAAGATCTACCCTAGTGAGGCAAGTCCTTCGTGGGCGACGGCCATGGTGGGATAGACAAGGTTGCTTCTTCGTGGACCCTTCGTGGGTGGAGCCCTCCGTGGACTCGCGCAACCGTTACCCTTCGTGGGTTGAAGTCTCCATCAACGTGGATGTACGATAGCACCACCTATCGGAACCACGGATAAAAAATCTCCGTGTCAACATTGCGTTTGCTCCCTCAAACTCCTCCCTTTACCTTCATATGCAATTATTACATTCCGCTGCTACTCTTAGAATTGCATGTGTAGGTTGATTGCTTGACTTGTGCTAAGTTGCTAAAATCTGCCAAGAACTAAAATTGGGGAAAGGCTAGATTTTTATTTGGTCAAGTAGTCTAATCACCCCCTCTAGACATACTTTCGATCCTACACATGCACAAACACTCTAGCATCTATCAAGCAATTGGCGATGACTAGGTCATCTATATATGAGTATATTGACTTAGGAGTCAAAGGAGAACATTTGATCATAGGTCATACTCATCGTTTAAGCACAAGCAGGGTTACCACTTTTACATAAAGCATTGTTGTGCTCACACCATTAGAGTTGCTTTAGCTCAGTTCTTAGAGTAAAGCTCCCCCTAGATGTGATATCCCCCCCTAAGAGGGATGAACTAACCTTGGGTTTTGTCGATGATGACTTCATGTAGGTAATGAAGATGTGGATGCTCAATGTTGATGTAGATCATTTGGAGCAATCCTTTGGAGTGAGTTGCACTTTCAATACCTACACGGGTTAGTCCCATAAGGAACAAGCAAGGATATCCATAGACATAGAGTGATGTATACACAAGATGATGTCCATGAAAGCATTAGGTTACCTTGTCCCTTGTCTTACCAACAAGAGGGTTGTGACTCCTTGAACTAGTGCAAGATGTGGAAGTTGTTTGCACTTGTCCTTGCCAAAATGATAAGAGTGAAGTATGTTGGCGGAGTCACCCTCAAGAACTCTCTAGTTCTTCTTCTTCGGGATCCACACCATCTTGATGGGAATCCTTGGAGTTGTAGTCGTACTTTATGAAGTAGAACTTGATCTAGTCTTGGGAACCCACTTGACCAAGGCCTTAGGTGCTTCTTCAAATGCATCAATCTCCTCTTGAAGCATGTCCTTGCCTTTTTGCTTGTGGTCTTGTGGTGGAAGATCATCTTGAGCTTGTGTTCCTTTGAAAGAAGTAGGATCATACTTCTCTTGTTGAGCAACAAACTTCGTCTTGGGGTATTGATCTTCTTCCCACTCAACTCTATTGGCATTGAACTTTCGTTCAAAACCAACACCTTGATTCTTCCGGTGCCTTCCTTGCTTACGTACAATTTCCTCAAATTGCTTACTTCCGGCAAGGCTCTTATAAACACCTTTCTCTATAATTCCCTTCAATAAGCTATTTTCTTGCTCAAGTGTAACTTGGCTAAGAGAATCATTAGTGGAATCAAGAGAACTACTAGAAGCAACAACATTGGATTTAGCATGATTGTTGTTACTACTAGATGAAGAATCTTTCTTGTTCTTGTTGCTAGATTTAACTTGTGGCATGTAAGTAGACAAGAGTAAACGCTTGGCAATGTAAGAAGAACTTTTCTTGCGAAGATCATCATTGATTGCCTTTAAAAACTCATGCTCTTGCTCAAGGTTACGCTTTTCAAAGCGTAGCTTCTCATTAGTCTTTAAAAGTTCTCGATGATCTTCCAAGGTAGTCTCATGAGCTAACTTAAGAGTGTTTAGTTCTTTAGTTAGACGCTCAATCTCCTTCTTATCATCGTCATTCATTTTATCTTGATTAGCATGATTAATAGCAAGTTCATCATAGTTTTCATAACTAGAGTTGTCAACAAGTAAATCATCATCTCCTAGCAAACCATCTTCATCACTGTTGAAATCAACATACTCGGGGTGTGTTACCTTTGGACCTTTAGCCATGAAGCATCTTCCAATTCCTTCATTTGATGAGTCAAATATGTCGTAGGAGTTGGTTGTCACAAGTGCTAGTCCGACAACACCTTCATCTTGAGTATATTCGGAGTCGGAGTGATAACTTCTTTCGGAGTGATGATCGGAGTCGGAACCGGATACCCATTCACCAACATGAGCTTGATGCCTTCCTTTTGTGTAGCTCCTCGATGACTTATCCTTCCTTTCCGAATCCTTGCTTCTCCGAGAGGGTCTTCGTTCATAACGATCATCCCTACCCCTTCTTTCTCTTGGTGGTGATTCTTCTCTTCTACTCCTTCTTTTGGGAGAATCTTCTCTTCTTTTGTAGGGAGCCGTACACTCATTGGAGTAGTGTCCGGGTCTTAGCAATTTCTTTCGCGACTTGAAGATCTCTTGTCATTGTAGGATCTTGACTTGGAGCTTCTTTCCTTGCTCCTTCTCTTGTAGAATTTGTTAAAGTTCTTCACCATTAGACTCAATTCTTCATTGAAAGTTTGCTTCTCACTTGATGATGTGGGAGCTTCACATGAGGCTTTGTAAGCACCACTTGACTTGTTGTGGAGCTTTTCCTTATCCTTGAGTGACATCTCATGAGCAACAATTCTTCCAATGACTTCCGTTGGCATGAGATCTTTGTAGTTGGGCATCATTTGGATCAATGTGCACACGGTATCATATTTTCCATCCAAGGCTCTTAGGATCTACTTGATGATGAATCTCGGCCATCTCTTCACTTCCTAAGCCGGCAATATCATTTGTGATGAGAGCAAGCCTAGAGTATATTTCAGCGACGCCTTCACCATCCTTCATGTTGAACTTGTCAAGTTGACTTTGAAGCACATACAATTTGGATTTCTTGACGGAGTCGGTACCTTCGTGCATATCAATCAAAGTATCCCAAATTTCCTTTGCATTCTCAAGACGGCTGATTTTGTTGAATTCTTCGGGGCACAATCCGTTGAAGAGAATATCACAAGCTTGAGCATTGTATTGCAGCATCTTCAACTCTTCCGCGGTAGCTTCACGGTTTGGTTCTCTCCCATCAAAGAATTCACCTTGCAAGCCAATACACACAATAGCCCAAACGGCGGGGTTATGTCCAAGAATATGCATTTTCATCTTATGCTTCCAACTAGCAAAATTAGTACCATCAAAGTAAGGACCTCTACGGTGGTAATTTCCGTCGCTAGACGCCATACTCTCCTAGGTTGTGAAACCAAGGCTATGACCACCAAAAGCTATGGAAATCAAAGCAAATGGAGACCAAGGCTCTGATACCACTTGTAGGATTGAAAGTATGTCTAGAGGGGGGGTGATTAGACTACTTGACCAAATAAAAATCTAGCCTTTTCCCAATTTTAGTTCTTGGCATATTTTAGCAACTTTGCACAACTCAAGCAATCAACCTACACATGCAATTCTAAGAGTATAGCAGCGGAAAGTAAAACAATTGCATATGAAGGTAAAGGGAGGAGTTTGAGAGAGCGAACGCAATGTTGACACGGAGATTTTTTATCCGTGGTTCCGATAGGTGGTGCTATCGTACATCAACGTTGATGGAGACTTCAACCCACGAAGGGTAACGGTTGCGCGAGTCCACGGAGGGCTCCACCCACGAAGGGTCCACGAAGAAGCAACCTTGTCTATCCCACCATGGCCGTCGCCCACGAAGGACTTGCCTCACTCGGGTAGATCTTCACGAAGTAGGCGATCTCCTTGCCCTTACAAGCTCCTTGGTTCAACTCCACAATCTAGACGGAGGCTCCCAAGTGACACCTAGCCAATCTAGGAGACACCACTCTCCAAGAGGTAATAGATGGTGTGTTGATGATGAACTCTTTGCTCTTGTGCTTCAAATGATAGTCTCCCCAACACTCAACTCTCTCTCATAGGATTGGATTTGGCGGAATGAAGATTTGAGTGGAAAGCAACTTGGGGAAGGCTAGAGATCAAGATTTATGTGGTTGATGGAATATCTTGACCTCAACACAAGTGTAGGTGGTTCTCTCTCAGAAAATGTATGTTGGAAGTGTAGGCATGTTCTGATGGCTCTCTCCACGAATGAAGAGTGGGTGGAGGGGTATATATAGCCTCCACACAAAATCTAACAATTACACACAATTTACGAAACTCGGTGGGACCGAATCATGAAACTCGGTCGGACCGATTTAGTTCAAAATGTGAACGTTAGGATTTTCGGTGGGACCGACATGTCAACTCGGTGGGACCGATTTCGTTAGGGTTAGGGCATAACATAATCTCGGTGAGACCGATTACACAAACTTGGTGAGACCGATTTTGGTAATAGACTAACTAGAGAGTTGGTCAGGCAAACTCGGTGGGACCGATTAGCTCATCTCGGTTGGACCGAAACGTTACAAAAGGGAAACAGAGAGTTTGCATTGCAATCTCGGTGGGACCGATTGCTCATCTCGGTTTGACCGAAACGTTACGAAGGGAAACATAGAGATTACAATCCCATCTCGGTGAGACCGAGATCCCTATCGATGAGACCGAAGAGACTAGGGTTTCTGGTAGTGGCTATGTCAAGTGAACTCGGTGGCGCCGGATAGATCAAATCAGTGGGGCCGAGTTTGACTTTAGGTTTGGGACATATGTGGATATGAGAAAGTAGTTGAGGGTTTTTGGAGCATATCACTAAGCATTTTGAGCAAGAAACTCATTAAGCAACACCTCACCCCCTCTTGATAGTATTGGCTTTTCCTATGGACTCAATGTGATCTTGGATCACGAAAATGAAAAATGTAGAGTCTTGTGCTTTGAGCTTGAGCCAATCCTTTTGTCCTTAGCATTTTGAGGGGTCCACTTTCTAGTCCATGCCATGCCAATCATTGAGCTTTCCTGAAATATTTATCTTGAAATAGCATTAGCTCAATGAGCTATATGTTGTTAGGAATTACCAAAACCACCCAGGAATAGTTGCACTTATCCTTAGTACCTAGTGGACTAAGGAATTTTCTCGATTATGGAGGTGAAAGGGAGTTCGTCGTAAAGGTTACGTCGATGCGAACTTTGACACTAATCCGGATGACTCTGAGTAGTAAACCGGATTCGTATAGTAGAGCAATTATTTGAAATGGCTCCAAATAGCGCGTGGTAGCATCCACAAGATGATATAGATATTCGTAAAGCACACACGGATCTGAAAGGTTCAGACCCGTTGACTAATAACCTCTCTCACAAGCATAACATGATCAAACCAGAACACATTGAGTGTTAATCACATAGTGATGTGAACTAGATTGTTGACTCTAGTGAACTCTTTGATGTTGGTCACATGGTGATGTGACCTATGAGTGTTAATCACATGGCGATGTGAACTAGATTATTGACTCTAGTGCAAGTGGGAGACTGTTGGAAATATGCCCTAGAGGCAATAATAAATAGGTTATTATTATATTTCCTTGTTCATGATAATCGTTTATTATCCATGCTAGAATTGTATTGATAGGAAACTCAGATACATGTGTGGATACATAGACAACACCATGTCCCTAGTAAGCCTCTAGTTGACTAGCTCGTTGATCAATAGATGGTTACGGTTTCCTGACCATGGACATTGGATGTCGTTGATAACGGGATCACATCATTAGGAGAATGATGTGATGGACAAGACCCAATCCTAAGCCTAGCACAAGATCGTGTAGTTCGTTTGCTCAGAGCTTTTCTAATGTCAAGTATCAGTTCCTTAGACCATGAGATTGTGCAACTCCCGGATACCGTAGGAATGCTTTGGGTGTACCAAACGTCACAACGTAACTGGGTGGCTATAAAGGTGCACTACAGGTATCTCCGAAAGTGTCTGTTGGGTTGGCACGAATCGAGACTGGGATTTGTCACTCCGTGTAAACGGAGAGGTATCTCTGGGCCCACTCGGTAGGACATCATCATAATGTGCACAATGTGACCAAGGAGTTGATCACGGGATGATGTGAGTTACGGAACGAGTAAAGAGACTTGCCGGTAACGAGATTGAACAAGGTATAGGGATACCGACGATCGAATCTCGGGCAAGTAACATATCGATAGACAAAGGGAATTGAATACGGGATTGATTGAATCCCCGACATCGTGGTTCATCCGATGAGATCATCGTGGAACATGTGGGAGCCAACATGGGTATCCAGATCCCGCTGTTGGTTATTGACCGGAGAACGTCTCGGTCATGTCTGCATGGTTCCCGAACCCGTAGGGTCTACACACTTAAGGTTCGATGACGCTAGGGTTATAGGGAAAGTATGTACGTGGTTACCGAATGTTGTTCGGAGTCCCGGATGAGATCCCGGACGTCACGAGGAGTTCCGGAATGGTCCGGAGGTAAAGATTTATATATGGGAAGTCCTGTTTTGGTCACCGGAAAAGTTTCGGGTGATATCGGTAATGTACCGGGACCACCGGGAGGGTCCCGGGGGTCCACCAAGTGGGGCCACCAGCCCCAGAGGCTGCGTGGGCCAAGTGTGGGAGGGGACCAGCCCCAGGTGGGCTGGTGCGCCCCCCCACCAAGGCCCAAGCGCATGGGAGAGTGGGAGGGGGCAAACCCTAGGTCCAGATGGGCCTTGAGGCCCACCCTAGTGGCGCCCCCCCTCTCCTCCCCTTGGCCGCCCCCCTTGGATGGGATCTAGGGCTGGCCGCCTCCTCTTGGGGTGGGAACCCTAGAGGGGGGCGCAGCCCCCTCCCCCCCTATATATAGTTGAGGTTTGGGCTGCCCAAGACATAGGAGAACGTCTCTCTTTCGGCGCAGCCCTACCCCTCTCCCTCCTCCTCCTCTCCCGCGGTGCTTGGCGAAGCCCTGCGGGATTGCCACGCTCCTCCATCACCACCACGCCGTCGTGCTGCTGCTGGATGGAGTCTTCCCCAACCTCTCCCTCTCTCCTTGCTGGATCAAGGCGTGGGAGACGTCACCGGGCTGCACGTGTGTTGAACGCGGAGGCACCGTTCTTCGGTGCTTAGATCGGAATCAACCGCGATCTGAATCGCTACGAGTACGACTCCCTCATCCGCGTTCTTGCAACGCTTCCGCATCGCGATCTACAAGGGTATGTAGATCCACTCCCCTTCCCCTCGTTGCTAGAGTACTCCATAGATTGATCTTGGTGATGCGTAGAAAATTTTGAATTTCTGCTACGTTCCCCAACAGTGGCATCATGAGCTAGGTCTATGCGTAGTTTCTATGCACGAGTAGAACACAAAGTAGTTGTGGGCGTAGATGTTGCCAATTCTTCTTGCCGCTACTAGTCTTATCTTGTTTCGGCGGCATTGTGGGATGAAGCGGCCCGGACCGACCTTACACGTACGCTTACGTGAGACAGGTTCCACCGACTGACATGCACTAGTTGCATAAGGTGGCTAGCGGGTGTCTGTCTCTCCCACTTTAGTCGGAACGGATTCGATGAAAAGGGTCCTTATGAAGGGTAAATAGAAATTGGCATATCACGTTGTGGTTTTACGTAGGTAAGAAACGTTCTTGCTAGAAACCTATACAAGCCACGTAAAAACTTGCAACAACAATTAGAGGACGTCTAACTTGTTTTTGCAGCATGTGCTATGTGATGTGATATGGCCAGAAGATGTGATGAATGATATATGTGATGTATGAGATTGATCATATTCTTGTAATAGGAATCACGACTTGCATGTCGATGAGTATGACAACCGGCAGGAGCCATAGGAGTTGTCTTTATTTTTGTATGACCTGCGTGTCATTGAATAACGCCATGTAAATTACTTTACTTTATTGCTAAGCGCGTTAGCCATAGAAGTAGAAGTAATCGTTGGCGTGACAACTTCATGAAGACACAATGATGGAGATCATGATGATGGAGATCATGGTGTCATGCCGGTGACAAAGATGATCATGGTGCCCCGAAGATGGAGATCAAAGGAGCAAAATGATATTGGCCATATCATGTCACTATTTGATTGCATGTGATGTTTATCATGTTATGCATCTTATTTGCTTAGAACGACGGTAGTAAGTAAGATGATCCCTCACTAAAATTTCAAGAGACGTGTTCCCCCTAACTGTGCACCGTTGCGAAGGTTCGTTGTTTCGAAGCACCACGTGATGATCGGGTGTGATAGATTCTAACGTTCGAATACAACGGGTGTTGACGAGCCTAGCATGTACAGACATGGCCTCGGAACACATGCGAAACACTTAGGTTGACTTGACGAGCCTAGCATGTACAGACATGGCCTCGGAACACAAGAGACCGAAAGGTCGAACATGAGTCGTATAGTAGATACGATCAACATGGAGATGTTCACCGATGATGACTAGTCCGTCTCACGTGATGATCGGACACGGCCTAGTTTGACTCGGATCATGTATCACTTAGATGACTAGAGGGATGTCTATCTGAGTGGGAGTTCATTAATCAGATGAACTTAATTATCATGAACATAGTCAAAAGGTCTTTGCAAATTATGTCATAGCTTGCGCTTTAGTTCTACTGTTTAAGATATGTTCCTAGAGAAAATTTAGTTGAAAGTTGGTAGTAGCAATTATGCGGACTGGGTCCGTAAACTGAGGATTGTCCTCATTGCTGCACAGAAGGCTTATGTCCTTAATGCACCGCTCGGTGTGCTGAACCTCAGCGTCGTCTGTAGATGTTGCGAAACATCTGACATACACGTTTTGATGACTACGTGATAGTTCAGTGCGTAATGCTAACGGTTTAGAATTGTGGCACCAAAGACGGTTTTGAAATGTCGCAGAACATATGAGATGTTCCGAAGACTGAAATTGGGATTTCAGACTAGTGCCCACGTCAAGAGGTATGAGACCTCTGACAAGTTTCTTAAGCCTGCAAACTAAGGGAGAAAAGCTCAATCGTTGAGCATGTGCTCAGATTGTCTGAGTACCACAATCGCTTGAATCGAGTGGGAGTTAATCTCCCAGATGAGATAGTGATGGTTCTCCATAGTCACTGCCACCAAGCTAGTAGAGCTTCGTGATGAACTATAACATATCAGGGATAGTTATGATGATCCTTGAGCTATTCGCGATGTTTGACACCGCGAAAGTAGAAATCAAGAAGGAGCATCAATTGTTGATGGTTAGTAAAACCACTAGTTTCTAGAAGGGCAAGGGCAAAAGGGATACTTCATGAAACAGCAAATCATTTGCTGCTCTAGTGAAGAATCCCAAGGTTGAACCCAAACCCGAGACTAAGTGCTTCTGTAATGAGGGGAACGGTCACTGAAGCAGTACTACCCTAGATACTTGGTAGATGAGAAGGCAGGCAAGGTCGACAGAAGTATATTGGATATACGTTATATGAATGTGTACTTTACTAGTACTCCTAGCAGCACCAGGGTATTAGATACCGGTTCGGTTGCTAAGTGTTAGTAACTCGAAATAAAAGCTGCGGAATAAACGGAGACTAGCTAAAGGTGAGATGACGATATGTGTTGGAAGTGTTTCCAAGGTTGATGTGATCAAGCATCGCATGCTCCCTCTACCATCGAGATTTGGTGTTTGCGTTGAGCATGATTGGATTATGTTTATCGCAATACGGTTATTCATTTAAGGAGAATAATGGTTACTCTGTTTATTTGAATAATACCTTCAATGGTCTTGCACCTAAAATGAATCTCGATCGTAGTGATACACATGTTCGTGCCAAAAGATATAAATAGTAATGATAGTACCACATACTTGTGGCACTGCCACTTGAGTCATATTGGTATAGAACGCATGAAGAAGCTCCATGTAGATGGATCTTTGGACTCACTCGTTTTTGAAAAGATTGAGACATGCGAACCATGTCTATTGGTATATATGCATGAAGAAACTCCATGCAGATGGATCGTTTGGACTCACTTGATTTTGAATCACTTGAGACATGCAAATCATACCACATGGGCAAGATGACTGAAAGGCCTCGTTTTCAGTAAGATGGAACAAGAGAGCAACTTATTGGAAGTAATACATTTTGATGTATGCAGTCCAATGAGTGCTGAGGCATGCAGTGGATATCGTTATGTTCTTACTTCACAGATGATTTGAGTAGATGCTGAGTGTATTTACTTGATGAAACACAAGTCTGAATTATTGAAAGGTTCAAGTAATTTCAGAGTGAAGTTGAAGATCGTCGTGACAAGAGGATAAAATGTCTGTGATATGATCATAGAGATGAGTATCTGAGTTACGAGTTTGGCACACAATTAAGACATTGTGGAAAGTGTTTCACAATTAATACCGCCTGGAACACCATAGTGTGATGGTGTGTCCGAACATCATAACTGCACCCTATTGGATATGGTGCATACCATGATGTCTCTTATCGAATTACCACTATCGTTTATGGGTTAGGCATTAGAGACAACCGCATTCACTTTAAATAGGGCACCACGCAATTCCGTTGAGACGACACCGTTTAGAGAAACCTAAGTTGTCGTTTCTTAAAAGTTTGGGGCTGCGATGCTTATGTGAAAAAGTTTCAGGCTGATAAGCTCGAACCCAAAGCGGATAAATGCATCTTCATAGAATACCCAAAACAGTTGGGTATACCTCCTATTTCAGATCTGGAAGCAAAAGTAATTGCTTCTAGAAACGAGTCCTTTCTCGAGGAAAAGTTTCTCTCGAAAGAATTGAGTGGGAGGATGGTGGAGACTTGATAAGGTTATTGAACCGTCACTTCAACTAGTGTGTAGCAGGGCACAGGAAGTTGTTCCTGTGGCACCTACACCAATTGAAGTGGAAGCTTATGATAGTGATCATGAAACTTCGGATCAAGTCACTACCAAACCTCGTAGGACGACGAGGATGCGTGCTACTTCAGAGTGGTACGTGATCCTGTCTGAGATATCATGTTGTTGGACAATACTGAACCTACGAGCTATGGAGAAGCGATGGTGGGCCCATATTCCGACAAATGGTTAGAAGCCATGAAATCCGAGATAAATGGATCTTTGAGAAGAAGACGGACGTGGACGGTAATGTTACCGTCTATGAAGCTCGACTTGTGGCAAAGAGTATTTCCACAAGTTCAAGGAGTTGACTACGATGAGATTTTCTCATCCGTAGCGATGCTTAAGTCCGTCGGAATCATGTTAGCATTAGCTGCATTTATGAAATCTGGCAGATGGATGTCAAAACAAGTTTCCTTACCAGTTTTCGTAAGGAAAGGTTGTATGTGATACAATCAGAAAGGTTTTGTCGATCCTAAGGATGCTAAAAGGTATGCTAGCTCCAGCGATCCTTCCATGGACTAGAGCAAGCATCTCGGAGTCAGAATATACGCTTTGATGGAGTGATCAAAGTTTTTGGGTTTATACAAAGTTTGTTAGAAACTTGTATTTACAATAAAGTGAGTGGGAGCGCTACAACATTTCTGATAAGTATATGTGAATGACATATTGTTGATCCGAAATGATGTAAAATTTCTGGAAAGCATAAAGGGTTGTTTGAAAGGAGTTTTTCAAAGGAAGACCTGGATAAAGCTGCTTACATATTGGGCATCAAGATCTATAGAGATAGATCAAGACGCCTGATGATACTTTCAAAGAACGCACACCTTGACATGATTTTGAAAGAGTTCAAAATAGATCAGCAAAGAAGGAGTTCTTGGCTGTGTTACAAGGTGTGAGTATTGAGTAAGACTCAAGACCTGACCACAGCAGAAGAGAGAGAAAGGACGAAGGTCGTCCCCTATGCTTCAGACGTAGGCTCTACAGTATGCTATGCTGTGTACCGCACATGAAGTGTGCCTTGCCATGAGTTGGTCAAGGGGTACAATAGTGATCCGGGAATGGATCACATGACAGCGGTCGAACTTATCCTTAGTATCTAGTGGACTAAGGAATTTTCTCGATTATGGAGGTGAAAGGAGTTCGTCGTAAAGGGTTACGTCGATGCGAACTTTGACACTAATCCGGATGACTCTGAGTAGTAAACCGGATTCGTATAGTAGAGCAATTATTTGAAATGGCTCCAAATAGCGCGTGGTAGCATCCACAAGATGACATAGATATTCGTAAAGCACACACGGATCTGAAAGGTTCAGACCCGTTGACTAATAACCTCTCTCACAAGCATAACATGATCAAACCAGAACTCATTGAGTGTTAATCACATAGTGATGTGAACTAGATTGTTGACTCTAGTAAACTCTTTGGATGTTGGTCACATGGTGATGTGACCTATGAGTGTTAATCACATGGTGATGTGAACTAGATTATTGACTCTAGTGCAAGTGGGAGACTGTTGGAAATATGCCCTAGAGGCAATAATAAATAGGTTATTATTATATTTCCTTGTTCATGATAATCGTTTATTATCCATGCTAGAATTGTATTGATAGGAAACTCAGATACATGTGTGGATACATAGACAACACCATGTCCCTAGTAAGCCTCTAGTTGACTAGCTCGTTGATCAATAGATGGTTACGGTTTCCTGACCATGGACATTGGATGTCGTTGATAACGGGATCACATCATTAGGAGAATGATGTGATGGACAAGACCCAATCCTAAGCCTAGCACAAGATCGTGTAGTTCGTTTGCTCAGAGCTTTTCTAATGTCAAGTATCAGTTCCTTAGACCATGAGATTGTGCAACTCCCGGATACCGTAGGAATGCTTTGGGTGTACCAAACGTCACAACGTAACTGGGTGGCTATAAAGGTGCACTACAGGTATCTCCGAAAGTGTCTGTTGGGTTGGCACGAATCGAGACTGGGATTTGTCACTCCGTGTAAACGGAGAGGTATCTCTGGGCCCACTCGGTAGGACATCATCATAATGTGCACAATGTGACCAAGGAGTTGATCACGGGATGATGTGAGTTACGGAACGAGTAAAGAGACTTGCCGGTAACGAGATTGAACAAGGTATAGGGATACCGACGATCGAATCTCGGGCAAGTAACATATCGATAGACAAAGGGAATTGAATACGGGATTGATTGAATCCCCGACATCGTGGTTCATCCGATGAGATCATCGTGGAACATGTGGGAGCCAACATGGGTATCCAGATCCCGCTGTTGGTTATTGACTGGAGAACGTCTCGGTCATGTCTGCATGGTTCCCGAACCCGTAGGGTCTACACGCTTAAGGTTCGATGACGCTAGGGTTATAGGGAAAGTATGTACGTGGTTACCGAATGTTTTTCGGAGTCCCGGATGAGATCCCGGACGTCACGAGGAGTTCCGGAATGGTCCGGAGGTAAAGATTTATATATGGGAAGTCCTGTTTTGGTCACCAGAAAAGTTTCGGGTGATATCGGTAATGTACCGGGACCACCGGGAGGGTCCCGGGGGTCCACCAAGTGGGGCCACCAGCCCCAGGAGGCTGCGTGGGCCAAGTGTGGGAGGGGACCAGCCCCAGGTGGGCTGGTGCGCCCCCCCCCACCAAGGCCCAAGCGCATGGGAGAGTGGGAGGGGGCAAACCCTAGGTCCAGATGGGCCTTGAGGCCCACCCTAGTGGCGCCCCCCCTCTCCTCCCCTTGGCCGCCCCCCTTGGATGGGATCTAGGGCTGGCCGCCTCCTCTTGGGGTGGGAACCCTAGAGGGGGGCGCAGCCCCCTCCCCCCTATATATAGTTGAGGTTGGGCTGCCCAAGACACAGGAGAACGTCTCTCTTTCGGCGCAGCCCTACCCCTCTCCCTCCTCCTCCTCTCCCGCGGTGCTTGGCGAAGCCCTGCGGGATTGCCACGCTCCTCCATCACCACCACGCCGTCGTGCTGCTGCTGGATGGAATCTTCCCCAACCTCTCCCTCTCTCCTTGCTGGATCAAGGCGTGGGAGACGTCACCGGGCTGCACGTGTGTTGAACGCGGAGGCACCGTTCTTCGGTGCTTAGATCGGAATCAACCGCGATCTGAATCGCTACGAGTACGACTCCTTCATCCGCGTTCTTGCAACGCTTCCGCATCGCGATCTACAAGGGTATGTAGATCCACTCCCCTTCCCCTCGTTGCTAGAGTACTCCATAGATTGATCTTGGTGATGCGTAGAAAATTTTGAATTTCTGCTACGTTCCCCAACAGTTTGTAGGGTCCGTTCGGCGATGTCCGCGGTCGCGACCGGGCGCTTCTACGGACGTTTGAAGTGCCAGATTTGGTGTATCCGATTTTGGATGCTCTCATTTCACTAGATATTGTATAAGGAATGCCAAACCATATCACACAAATATATGTTAGCAGGCATGCTATTTATCTATACATAGAATACACAATGATTTTAACGATCTGTTTTGATTGCACGCTTTACTTCTTTCCTCTTTACCTCAAGTTGATTGGTGGGTATATTAGAACACCCCTCCCCTCCACAACAAAGTTACTGTGTTATAGACGCGTATCGGACAAGCCTAGATAGTAATTTTCTGAGGTAATTACACCACTGGTGCTTGAACTTGCCATGAATGTGCACTTTAGTGCCTGAACTTGAAAAATACATTGAACTGGTTCTATAACTTGGCATGGACGTGCAAATACGGTTCACATCTTATATGTATACGTCCACGGCCCTGACGAGGCACCCCAAGTGTCCTGGTTTATGTGGAAAAATCCCTGGAATTGTTTTCTCCTTACATAAAAGACCTCGGTGAGAAACAAATATATATTCACACGCTTGTGGTGAGGGATCGAACATGTTACCTGTACCTTCATGTGGGAGTGGCTAACCAGCAGACAAGGTGAAATTTGTTGTCATATATATATATATATTCACACGCTTTTTATACAGCAGGTTGAACAACGTAAACAAATTAATTTATTCGATCAAAAATAGTGCCGGGTCAATTATTTGAACCTGCACCCTAATATTATATAGCGGCCACAAATACCACTCCAACCAAGAACATGTAATTTTACAAAGGATAAATTTCTCTTTATATAACACAATGCGCTCGTGTGGGTAAAATGGATCATTTTCAACATTTCAGTTTTTTCCAGTTTTTGTAAAACTATGTAAATTATAATTGTGTGTTATAAATGATATATATAATTAAATTAAAGTACATTAAAAATTCATATGATTTAATAAAATATCTCCACAAATAATTTTAAAAATAAAAATATTAAATATTAAATTAAATTAATTTTACAATTTTAAAAGTGCTCACATTTTTAATGAAATATTAAAATAATTTAAGAAAGTTTTGTATATTTAAATAGATTCCCATATAATTCTAAACATTTCCACGTTATAAATAAAATATTTATGTAGTACATTAAAGTGTTCATACTTTAAGAAAAAAAGTGTTGTTTTAAAAAGTTTATATAATATATAAAAGTTTGTGTGTTTTAAAAAAAAGCGAACCTAGTGCACCCTCAGATTGCAGATCCTCACATGAATAATATTTGAATAAAATAGACATTTTTCTAATTCATAAATATTTAAATTGTATGTATATGTTTTAAAATAACACATGAATTATTTTTAAAATGACATGTAAAATTTAAATTCTTTTTGAAATCATGTTTGTTATATAGTCATAAATATTAATTATACTTTAGAAACATGAGACCTTTTTGGTAGAAGTGGTATCCAAGGCTGATATATAACATTTTGTCGGATGTTTGGATCACAAACCCGACACTATTTTTTGCTGGATTATTAAATTCCTTTAATTTATGTTGTTTCGCCTAGTGTACATAATGGTCATGAATCCAGTTTTGACTATACAACTGTGCTGCGGTCGACTGGCTAGCCGCGAGCTAACAGTAGTTCACTGGTTCGATTCCCTGCCAGTCTAGCTTTCAGTTTTATTTCAGCCCTTTATCTGTGAGGTCCTATTTCTAAGAAAATAGTTTTAAGGGGTTTTCCAAAAAATAGGCCGCACGCCCTGCCATTCAGTAGCTGACAGCGGGCCCCATGCCACGCCGGAATGCCTTGTCAGCATCGTGTGCGTATGCTGAAGAGATTTGAACTGTATTTGCACGCTCATGCCAAGTTATGGAACTAGTTCAATGTATTTTTCAAGTTTAGGCACTAAAGTGAACATCCATGACAAGTTCAAGCACCAACGGTGTATTTACCTCTAATTTTCTCCATGGACAACTATAGCAACTGCTTCCATACATCAATCATACTCTCGATGCTTCTTCTCATATGCTTTGCTACCCATGCACAATGTAAGTTTCGAAAACCAACCGATCCACTTACTGTTATACCTCAGATGATTAGTCTTTTCATTACTGATCTTCCATTATCGTTGAGTTAATGCATATGCTACGTATAACTTTTTTTGAGTTGTTTATAACTTTTATTTCTTCCGAAGTTCTTATGGTTTTTCTGAGTGCTTGTGTATTTGTTTGCTGCTGTATCAGTTACTTGTTACTCCCTCCGTCCCATAATGTAAGATGTCTTTTGATACTACGCTAGTGTCAGAAAACGTCTTATATTATGAGACAGAGGGAGTAGTTGATAAGCAGAGATTAATGTGAAACTGTTTTATGTTCTATAGGCGGCAGAATCTTGGAAGACATGAAATCAATTAGGGTCAATATACCAGGTGGTCTGTGCGCCCGTGTTCGGGGCTGCAAAGACGTATGCATATGTTGTTTAGTAAAGGATTCCTGCTATGATTCATTTGATGAATGCCTGGCCGACTGTCCAAAAACTTCTCCGTTAGACCCAGCGGCAGCGATGAATCGTTCTCCATCACCATCCTATCTAATCTAGTCATATGGCTTTTGAAGGATGATGCCGGATGTGCTCATGAATCATTTATTATAATAAATAATATCCTAATATTTGCTTTACAATAGTTGATAAGTTATATATCAATGTTCTTTACGAGTTAATTAGTTTTGTTGAATATATGTATTAAGATCTTTTTCTAATAAACCCCGCCTCCTGTTTCCTTGTATAATTGAGGCCATGGGCTACATCCTGTACATATATACGTGCGTGTATGTATCCAATCTAATTGAGAGTTGCATTGCCTTCCGATATGGTATCAGTTTCCCTACCCCGATCCTAAACCTAAGTCTTCCGCTCCTGTCGCCGCCGCACCATCTAGGTCGCCGCCGCCGCACCACCTAGGTCGCCGCCGCTGCACCTGCCGCCACTCCTTCCCCTAGCCGCTGCAGCCCACCCTACCCTACTCTCTCCTCCTCCCGATCGCCACCTCTGGTTACTGTGTCTACATTGGGCCGTCACTCATATCGTGGTCGTCCAAACGACAACCCATGGTGTCCCGATTCAGTGTTGAGGCCGAGTATCGGGTTGTGGCTAACGCCATCGCCAAATCTTCATGGCTCCAACAACTTCCAGGAGCTGCACCTTGGCGTGGCTAAGGCTACTGTTGTCTACTGCGACAACGTCTCTCCGCCAACCCCGTTCATCATCGCCGCACGAAGCATATTGAGCTCGACATTCATTTCGTGCGTGAGCAGATGGCTCTCGGACATTTTCGTGTATTGCATCTCCCCACTGCTCAGCAATTCGCCGATGTCATTACAAAGGGGTTACCGACGCATACATTTGAGGAGTACCGGTCTAGTCTATGCGTCACAGGTGACGCATCGACTGTGAGGGGAGTTGAATCATCGCATGTATGGTTAGGATCGTTTCCTAACAAACCCCACCTCATGTTTCCTTATAGAGTTGAGGCCGTGGGCTACACCCGGTACATGTGCGTGTATGCACCCTATCTAATTGGGAGTTGCATTGCCTTTCCATAAGTTTTTTAGTTTTATTTGCACATATTAAAACGCCACCGCTTCACCGTGCCACCTACAAAATATACGCGCTCCCATTGCTCCTCTACATCATTCTCTTCACATGGCACCGGTGCCACTTCAGGCGTAATTTTGTTCTATGTGAATAAGCCTCCCAACGCGTCCTGCTATCCCTCCAAGCGCCTTTGATGCACCCAACCGTGCCATCAATCGCCACTAAGGGCATCTTCAAGGGCGATCCGCAAACCTTCAGTATATGTTTGACCGGACACTTTTGTTCACTTTTACAATACAACGTGGTTCTACATCGGTCCGCAAAGTGATCCGGAAGTTCATTTTCCGGCAAAGCGAAGACAAATATAGGGGAGCTATACCGGAGTCCGGACATCCACTTGACCAACCAAAAGCCTCTGCGTGCCCTCTCTCTTCTCTCTCTCTCTCTGTCTTTCTCTCTCTCTTCACATGCATGGTCCCCCTCTCCTCTCTCTCTCCTCCCAACCGCACATCACACTACAAATAGCCCACCACATGCATGGTCCTCACCTACTTTTTCTCCTCCCAATCGGATACTTTATGATTAGCATTGGATGACTCACTCGCAAAAAAAGCATTGGATGGCTCACTTTGGTATCGTGTCCTTCGAAGCACGTTCGGACATAAAAACAGACATATACCATAGACTTTTGCGGGTCGGCATTGGAGATGCCCTAATACCCCAATGTTTGAGGGCTAGAAACACTGCCATGTCGATTAGAGCACTACTTCCCCGCACACAGTACACCCCCAAGCAGGTGAATTGCCACAGTGGTGGCTATCTCTTTGGCTTCCTCGGTATCGTTCGATATGTCACCCCCCATCACCACTGTTATCCTTGATGCCATTGCCACCATGGTGATTACCTCTTCGGCATCCTCGGTGTCGTTCGTCATGTCGTCCCGTCACTGTTGTTGTCCTTGATGCCATTAGTGACATCGCCAAATCGAACCAAACCCATCATAGTGCGGCACGTAGCAAAAGGAAAATGAAGACTAAGGGAAGATTTTCGTTGGTGAGATTTGCATTTCATCCAAATTAACTGAAAATCACAACAATTGCCCTAACAATGGGAGTGTCTAATAAATAGTCGACTGATTTTCATTTGGGTATCCGTCAAATATTTGGCCCAATTGGAATATACGACACGTGTAAATGCATAGTTTCCCCCTCAGACAGGCCCACTGCTCCAATCCCGCTAGCCGCCCGACCAAGTTTTTTTTTGTGGGTGATTTTTTTATATTAAGTTCTATTATCAAAGTTCATGAAATATATTTACATTTTAGAAAATGTTCGATTATTTTTAAAATTATATGAACATTTTAAAAAAGGCATGAAAACTTTTAAAAAAATGAGCATGCAATTTTGTGAATTGTTCAAGCCTTTATAAAGATATTCATGCACTTCTTTAAAATATACACGTGATACAAAAAAATATTCACATATTAAAAAAATTTCTGCCATTTCAAATGTTTCCACATGTGTTTATAAAATATAATTTAATTATACTCCCTCTGTACCAAAATATAAGACCCTTTTGTAAGCTAGTTTAACCTACAAAACTGTCTTATATTTTGGTACAAAGGTAGTATAATTTAAAAGTGGAAACAAAAAATTAAAATAAAATAAAGTGAAATAGAAAAAAAGAGAAAAGGTTATCCCAGAAATTTGACACAATGAGGTTCAAATAATAATCACCACATAAGGTTTCGAGGTATAGCCGAGGAACCACGCACATGGTCGCGCTGGCATGGCCCATTTCGAAGCTAGGACCGGTTTACTTTTGTTTTTTATTTATTTTCTATTGTTTTATTTTTTTCCTTTCTTTCAAGCTTTGGTTTAAGTTTTTTGGTTCCTTATGGTTTTCAGTTTTTATTTTCATTTTTGTTTCTTTTGTTCCTTTAACTTTATATTCAAATTTTAGTTTCAAGATTTTTGTTTTTTCAATCTTTTAATTTTATTCCTTTTTTGCAAAAAAAATCTTTCTTTTTTACTTTCTATCAATTTTACGCTTTTTGTCTTGTCATTTTATACTTTAAACATTTTCCCATGCTATATGAAATTTCGTGCAAACGTGCCTGGATGCTCTTTTTTAATCCATAAACCTTTTTTATTGTATATATGTCTTTTTCTGTACATTAATTTCGAAAATATGTGATAAAAATATATGCATGAGCATGGTTTTATTTATTTTCAGCAATGCGGTTGTTTCCCATTTTTAAATGCGAATGCTGAAAATCTGACGTCGGATTTTTAGCATTGCCAGCCAACCTTCAGATTTCCCATGCAACAGATAAATGTCATGCTGTCTTGTAAGATTTTCCATGTTCTATTTAGTCCATATAGTGTAAAACTTTTAATAGAAAAATTCCCATGCTGCAGGGTGCAATGATTAATTGACACGTGTTTGAACGGGATCCGACGTAGCTGAGGGCATCAGATCTTTAACGCTAGAAATCTTGAATCATATGTATATTGGGGTTCTTTTTAAATAGGTTAACATCATTTTTTACAAAATTTGTGAAATTAAAAATATGTTTCTAAAACGGCGCAGACCCGTACATGGGCCCGCTCTAGGGTGCCGCTCAGGAAAAACGTGGCACAAACTAGGCCCAATGACCGCTAAAAACACTGGGCCTGATCAGCCCAGTCCCCTTCCCCTCCCCGAGATCACCCGACACATTTTCTCAAAAAAAAAAAAAAATCCTCCCGAAGAGAGGACGCCGCCGAGGAGGAAGCGGCGAGCGGCCCCCGCCGCCACCGCCGCAGCCGCAGCCGCCCCGGCCCGGAGGCGCCGTTGCAGGAGAAGCTGCACTGCACTGGCTCGCCGACCAAGAGAGTGCGTACCCCCCGCGTCATTCCAGGTTCGAGGTTCGTAGCTTAGCTACACCGAGCGGTCAGACTAGCACACAACTTCCGATAATAATCGACTCCCAACCCCAAGCATGATTATTGCTTCAGTACCATGTCGTTCTTCTCTGCATAGAGCATCTAGTATATACGGAGCTGTAGAAAGGGACGGCTCAAATCATCTCGAGGAAGCAACGAACCTGCTTTAATGGTTGGATTTGAGTAGAGCCTTCTTAAGAGGATTCACTGTCCACAGTTTGTCCAAAGATGCAATGGCGGTGCACTACTATCCTTGTCCTCATAATTGGTACACCCTCTGTTCACAAATATAAGATATTTTAACTTTTTTTTAATCCGATGTACTCCCTATGTAAAGAAATATAAGAGCGTTTATAGATCACTAAAGTAGTGATCTAAACGTTTTTATATTTTTTTACGGAGGGAGTATATAGACACGTTTTAGTGTGTTTGTTCACTCATTTTAGTATGTATGTTAGTCCATATTAAAATATCCAAAACATCTTATATTTGTGAACGGAGGGAGTACTAGAATACAGTCTGCCAGCAAGATTGATCCGCTTTGAAATCTGATGTTAGATGGCAACTGAGGTATATGTAATCTAGTGCAAATAAGAGTGACACCACTGGTATCTTATTCTCTTGCCAGTCTGACTTTAGTATGCCTAGCCAAACTCTCATTATGATTCTTGTCAAGAAAAACTTCCTCTGCTATTTAGAGCAAGTATAATAAGCCTAGTCAACTGGCTATAACGCATGCCAGGTCATTGAAATCCTAGCGGGAAGGGTGAGAAAGAAGGAGAGAGAGCGCAGCGGGCGCTTGATCAGTCGCCGGGCGCTAGCACAGGTTACTAGGAAAAGTGCTTGCATGCAGCGTGTGAACAAGTGCAGCCTTCTTTTCTCCCAATTAAGTATGTTTCTTTGTGTGTCTTCACATGCATATATTAAATACTATAACCAACCTAATAGCTGGCTTATTATATGCGTGTACTTTTACAAAGGCTATATGTGACACACTAGTATATACTCCCTCCGTCCGGGTTTATTGGGCCCTTAGACCAAATTACAGGTACCAAGGCAGAACTAATAATTCCCTCGAATTAGCACCATTATACTTCGGCTTCTGCACCAAATTAACTGCCAAAACAATCAAATCTCGCTGCATGCGCGCACCTACCTGCATGCAGCCCCGTGCTCACTTTAATGTAGCGGCTGTACCCAATACGAGGGACGCATGCGCCAGCTGATAAAGGAAAATCAAGCTATTTGTTGCCTTATTAAGTGTGAATGAAGGAAACGAGGCGTGGAGAAAATACTCCGGTTGCATGAGGGCCTTGTAAATAGGGACAGCGTCTGGTTGCCCACGGGCCTAATAAACCCGGACGGAGGGAGTAGCCAGCAACATGCTTTATTATTAGCCATGCTCTTAAGCGTCAAGACCTGAATTTATGTCAGTATTTAATACGCACAGAGGCACCTTCCATTATTGATTCTTTTGAAAGAATCATATGTGGTAGTCCTTCATGATTCCCTGGGAAAGCAGGAGGCCTAATTCTTTGACCATGAACATCCAAAATATTCTAAAAGCCTTCAATTATAGAGGGCAAAGAATATACGCCTTTATGAATTTGAGTACTCTGTGGGCAAGAAGTTGTTGACACGCAGGGAATATTTATCTTTCCGTCTTCTTATCTATTCTTCCATCGCCAGAAACCACACGCCCTTGCAAGTAAGGAAACCCACTGAATGATGCACATTGTTTCATGGCTTGGAGAGCTCCAGGTACTCGGATTCCATGTCAAATTATCACATGGTAAAGGCAGAGCAGTGCTCCATTCTGCACTGCCGAATGTTCTCTCTTGACTGTTACCATGATCAGGACACAACATGATAGGTTAACTTGCCACGCGTTACCGATAGGTGCAGGCGCGAGAGAATCTTCGTTGCGTGCTGCGTACACGATGCTACCTTCGTATTGATCTATCACATTTACATCATACAAATTATGTACCACGAGTGATTTTGCCACTATTCAGTTTGCGGCTTATAAATTTCATATTATCTAGTTCATTCGAGTTTCTTCCTGAAATTTCATTGCTATATATAACATACTACCTCCCATAAAGAACTTTTGTTGATACTCGTAGAGGTATACAAATCTGTCAATTTCCACAAATACTGAGATTGAGTAAGAACTTAAAGAAGAAGATGAGCTTGAACTTGACTCAAACCATGCTATACAAATCCATAAAGCACCCCCCCCCCCCCCCCCCCCCCGCGCTAAATTTACTTGAAAGGAGTAATTTGTCCAGCTTTACTTATAAAAAACTAGAAGGATAACTTGCTCTTTAGCTGAAGAGGCAAGTTTTTAATCTCAACCACGGATCTGCATCGAAAGTCGGAAATAAAAAAAAGGAAGATGTGACTTTGTTGCTTGCATAATAGCAAACGTGGAATATACATCACAAGCATATTATTTCAGCTTGCTGCACAGTTGACTTGATAAGGTACCAGTACCAGCTTTGGCAAATACCTTAATTAATTACACAAACACAAGTGACTTGTTCTCAAAAAAACACACACACACACACACACACACAAGTGACTTGATAAGGTACCAGTACCAACTTTGGCAAATACCTTAATTACACAAACACAGGTGACTTGATAAGGTACTAGTACCAGTTTTGGCAAATACCTTAATTACACAAAGACAAACATGATTAAGCCACTTTCCTCAGCAGCAACACACGACCATCCTTGCCTCGAGCTGCCTCTCCATGTTGAATCTTGCAATGAAGTCTTCCACTCTCCTATTCAGCTCCTCGGTAGGCAGCTCCGTTGCCTCTTCACAGTCTTCTTCCTTCATCACCTCTTCTTGCAGGTCATCACCAACATTATTGTTAACCAGTGCGACGTCGCTCTCTTCTTCCTTTTCACATTGATCTAGCTGCTGCGTGGTCATGCGTACACTAACTTCTTGTTCTGCTTTGACGATCTCTTGTGCAGCATGTGTCTCTTTGATTGCGTGTGTAAAAGCCACAAGCTCACGGACCACAGCATCTATGTCATCCTCATTAGTGCTCGTGGATCGAGCACCGTTCCGCGAGAGCCTGCACTCGGTGGCGAGGAAGAGGACGATGATGTTGGAGAAGATGAAGAGGCACTTGGGTGTGGCGATCGCTGAAGCAGCAGAAGGAAGTGACACAAAGAGGAAGGCCCTCAGGCAAGAACACGCATGCGGTACCCAGGTCACCATGGATAAGAGGACCAAACCAAGAAGAGCGGCTTTGGAGAAGGCCTGGATCCGGCCTGCGTAGCCTCTAGCCATGGTGGTTTTCGTGGTAAAGGGGCGATGTTGCGTTGCACTCTTGGCTTTGCAATAGCGAAAAGAAGAACGAGCATATGCATGAAAAAACACAAGGAACCTGATGGATGCACGGCACCTAACGCATGCGGGTGTGGTCTATTTATAGCTGGAGAGTAGTGGCCAAAAGTCAGTTGGTCTTTACCCCGCCGGCTAAGTTATTCCCGGTTGAAATCAATCACTTGATTCCCTGCCTTATGCTGTTCTCTGCTTTTCCCATCTTTGCAAAAAGCAGTGGGACGTGATGGTCTGGTGGTGCTTGGGGAATATGGGCTGATTGCAAGGTGTCTTGCTATGGTGGCTCTACATCATTCTCGACGCTGGACTCGGTGGAATTTATTTTTATATTTTGAAGGCTTCATTTGATAATACCATGTGGGAAACTGAAAACCCAAATTTAGATGAAGATATTTGTTCAGTGTATCTATCGAGGGATTATTCCAAATAAGATCCAATCTATCGAGATGCAAATGGTAGAGGAACAAAAGGTGTTGCTTCTGCAATGAAGATGAAGCAATTCAGCAGTGTTCGTCTCATGTCTTCTTTGTCCCTTTTGGGGTGGTGGGTTCTGTTTTGTAGCATATCCTTTCTCTGCAAGTAGTATCTGGAGTATGTTTGCTGTTGGGGAAGCACTTCAGCATTGTTCGTCTCATGTCTTCTTTGTCCCTTTTGGGGTGGTGGGTTCTGTTTTGCAGCATATCCTTTCTCTGCAAGTAGTATCTCAAGTATGTTCGATGTGTTCGGGAAGCAATTCAGAATCGTCCATCTCATGTCTTCTTTGCCCTTTTGTGTAGTTTGATTGATGAAGCATGTTGTAGGACTCCGGTTTCAGTCAGTCAGCTGAAACCGTTGGTCAGGTGCTTTAGGCTTTAGGCCTTTAGCAGTGTGTTGTTTGTTGTTGTTAACTTTGCTGCCAGGAAGCTGGCGAAATCAGGTTGATATTTTGTGTTGGCGAATGAGGAGCAAAGCAATGGGGAATAGGACTGCGCAGCTGAACTCTGTTTGCACTAATGTTTTTCTTTTCAGGTTCCAGTAAAAGGCCCGATTGCACAGGGAGATTCTTTGGATAATCTGTCCAGGAAGGCAACAACTTGTGGCAAACAGAAATTGCTCACTTGTGGCATTGTTTTCTATTCAACCTCGAAATCGCTGCTACTGAGAAGGTAAATATTATGAATTACTTCTTGTCTTCTGTATATGCCAGTGCATTACCTTTGTGTGTATTTCCGCCTGTGATTAATTTCCCGATCACTTCAAGAAATAATACTACTGTACCAGCCCAGGAACTTACTGATGTTGCTTGACTCATGTTCTGTTCTGTATCTTTAAGGCTTTTTTGGATAGAAAAAGAGAACTCACTAACGTTGCCAGTCTTGTTCAACTTTTTTGTAGACTGTTCTGTTTCCTCGTTTGTTTTTGTAATTCATCATTTTGTCAGCTAAACATATTGCTCAATAATACATCAAGGCAAGCAAGGAAATCTGAACAATGTGCGCGGCACCATAGGAGGACGGGTGAACACATGGCACACGTCCATATGCCCACCTTGCATTGAAACTGACAAACAAGATTGTTTTTGAAAGACCAGCAAATTCAAATTTAAGTGTTCAAGTGTTCAACGTAGCAAATTAAGATTAAAGTTTTTAATTAGAGAATTGATAGGGGCCGCGCGAACGCGTACCCCCTCTATCATAAATTATGACGTCCACTCTCCCACTTGAGGAGATGGTAAGCCAGCGCATCCACCAAATGCAATGTGGACCACTAGCCTAGGCCACGACTCTTCATGATCAGTCGTCGACCCCGTCCAGGTAAGTTATCAAATTCATCCAGGCATTGACTAGCAGATTTATTATAAAGAGTATCACTTTCATCGAATATATAAAGAGAATTTATCTTTACTACCTGTGTCGGGGTGTCGAGCCATGTATTTCTTCAATAGGTGATAAATTCTTAACATCTTCAGATTTAATATCATTTTCTTTCATAGATTTCTTTGCCTGTTGCACATATTCAGGACTGAGGAATAGAATACCTCTCTTCTTCGGAGTTGCCTTAGGTAGGGGTGGGCACTGTTAAACCGAAAACCGGAAAACCAAACAGAACCGAACCGAACCGTATTAACCGGTTTGCCGGTTAATTTAGTGGTCCTCTTTTTAGTTCGGTGGCAAACTCTATGGTTGTTCATTGTTTGGTGTTTGTTCGGCTTCAATTGCCCAGAAACCGTATAGATCGAAGAAACCGATATGTACGATGCCTCGTGTAATACCTTGTTTACGTATGCGCAACAGGGTGTCGCACCTAATATCTAGCTTAGTGTGACAAGGAACATGATGGGTGGGTCCGGCCAATTGGCCGCCAGCTGGCCCGTGCGTGTGGAGTTAAAAGAGGCCGCCTGTGGCTGAGCGAGGCATGCGTGTGTAAACTACTCTGTACCTGAACCTTTCCACTGCAATCTCACCTCCTTCTTCCTCTCCAAGTATTCCTCACCTGCCTCCTTCGTTCTCATCCCCGATCCCCTTTCCCCTTCGATCTGGTGTGTTACAATTGATATCAGAGCCAATTTCGCCGCCAATTTTTTTTCCTCCGTGCAGGTTGTAGATCGGTAACATCCATCGCGCCAGTGTGAGCTGATCCGGCAAGCACACCCGAAATTCATCGCGGGGTTCAATCTCTCCAGAGCGAGGTGACGGCGCCCCTGAAAGCTTCGACGGCCACGCGACAGGTGCTGGCCGCCATGGATGAGAGCAACAACAACATCACCAAGCTGCTCGAGTCCCTCCTCTCCAAGGTGGACGAGCAAAAGGCAACCCACGACAAGCAGATCAGGATGCAAGCTGCGTTCAACACGCAGATCTCGCAGGAGGTGCGTGGTCTCGCCAAGAAGATCGATCTGACCCAGGCTGATGTCGATGCGACGCGCAAGACCGTCGAGGGCTCGGCATCGCCGTCGGACTCGGCGCATGATGAAGCACGGAGACGAGCCGATGGTGTAGATCAAGGTCCAGCGGGGAGCAGGAGACAAGGCACCAACAATGTGGGAAGATTACAACGTCCTCCGCAAGCGATTCCGACCGCCGCGCTCTGGTCGGAGAGGAAGAAGAGGCACCTTAAGGAGGGGAGAATGTCACACCTAATCTCTAGCTTAGTGTGGCAAGGAACCTGACGGGTGGATCCGGCCAGCTGGCCCGTGCGTGTAGAGTTAATAGAGGCCGCCTGTGGCTGAGCGAGGCATGCGTGTGTAAACTACTTTGTACGTGAACCTTTCCACTGCAATCTCACCTCCTTCCTCCTCTGCAAGTATTCCTCACCTGCCTCCTTCGTTCTCATCTCCGATCCCCTTTCCCCCTTTGATCTGGTGTGTTACATAGGGCCGTTTGATACAGGGTCGTTTTGCTGATCGGCCCATCCCAGTTGTAACTTAGGAATAACTAATGTAATCACCCCATGCTCCCACTTCCCTCGTATGAAAACCTAGCCGTCAATAGTGACACCATCAGCCGGCCCCCTCTCCAGCCTTTGGCGAACAACTCATCGTCCAGCCGGCTTCGGCGAGCCAGCAATCACCGGCAATCCTTGTTGGTTGTGTTGGCTGTCCGGCTAGTCGGTCGATCATAGGTACTTGGACCGGTGCTCTGAGGTTCTAATCTTTGGATCGAAGTAGCACTACTATAAATAAGACCATGCTAGCAGAAATTGGCAATGGCTCCTAGGTGCATATGCACCCATTGTCTAAATACACATTTTGAAAAGTTGTTCGCCAATTTAATTCTGTGCCTAGGAGCCAAAACACCGCGTCCCCATGCTAGCATGAATAATTTAATATGCTTAGATTATTTTACTATTGTTTGCATGCAACGTAATCAATAGTTGTATTCTTCAAACAAGTAGTTATAGGATTCCAAGCTCAGTTTATGATTGATATTAAGGTTACTAGCTCATGTAATTATTTTGTGCATTCCATACAATGCAAATCACCACTCAATAATTCTTACACTTATACTGATGGGTGCATGTACTTCGGTTTTTCAGTTAACCGAGCAAACCGAACCGATATATTTTGGTGAATATGGTTTGGTTTCTAAATTTTGTGTGATTATTTCGGTTTCCATTTCTCCAAAACCGAAATTATGAAAAATCGGATAAACCGAACCGTATTAACCATATAAACTGAACTCCCAAGCCTAGGCTTAGGTGGTAATTCAGAAAGTGTCCAATCATTATCATTTCTCAATATATTATTCAATAGTTCTTCAGTCTGTCCAATAGTTCATTCATTGAAAAAACAACCAGCACAACTATCTAGTTAGTCCCTAGAAGCATCAATTAGTCCATTATAAAAGATATCACGTATTTAATTTTTCTTGAGAGGATGATCAGGCAAAGCGTTAAGTAATTGGAGAAGCCTCAACCAAGCTTGAGGGAGATTATCTTTTTCAATTTGCAAAAAGTTAAATATTTCCTATAAGGCAACTTGTTTCTTATGAGCAGAAAAATATTTTTCAGAGAAGTAATATATCATATCCTGAGGACTGTGCAAAGAACCAGGAGCAAGAGTATTAAATAACTTCTTAGCATCACCTTTTAGTGGAAAAGAAAACAACTTAAGAATATAGTAATAGCGATTTTTTCATCATGAGCAAATAGGATGGCTATATCATTTAATTTAGTAAGGTGTGTCACAACAGTTTCAGTGTCATAACCATGAAAATGATTAGATTCAACCAAAGTAATTTACTCAGGATCGACAGAGAATTCATAATCCTTATCGGTAACAAAAATAGAAGAAGTAGCAAATTTAGTATCATATTTCATTTTCTCCGTCATAGATTTTTCTTTAAGCCTACTCATTAATTTCTTAACACCATCTCTATCATTAGAAGCAAAGAAATTTTTTAGCTATCTCCCCGTTAATAATATAACTCTCAGGTATTTCAACTCTAGTAGGAGAGCTAGGCATAATAGGAGAATCATAATTTTCATCAGTTTCAGCAATTTCAAGTTCTTTAGATTTAGCAAGTTGTTCATCAAGAAATTCACCCAGTGGCACAGTATCATGAAGCAAAATACTAGCATCATCACAAGTTTCATTTATAGCAGAAGTAGTATCATCAATTACTTGTGACATATCTGAATGAGTAACAAGTGGTGGTGTCGCAAGCCTACTCAAAACAGAAGGTGAATCAAGTGCAGAGTCCGATGACACTTCCTTACCTCCTCTCGTCTTAGAGGGTATGATCTTGGTTCTAGTATCTTTCAGATTCCTCACAATGATCAACATATATAAATTCCAAGTGACTCAACAAACAGAGCTATGCTCCCCAGCAATGGCGCCAGAAAAGGTCTTCATAAGCCACAAGTATAGGGGATCGCAACAGTCTTTGAGGGTAATATTTCATCCAAATTTATTGATTCAACACAAGGAGAGCCAAAGAATATTTGCAAGTATTAACAATTGAGTTATCAATTCAGCCACACCTAGAGAACTAAATATCCGCAACAAAGTGTTTAGTAGCACAGTAGTATGATAGTTTGATAGCAGTGGTAACAATAACAACAGTAGCAGAACAGTAAAATAGCAGTTTGTAGTGATTGTAACAGCAGCAACAACGGTAGTAACTTGGCAAAGATCAATATATGAAAAGCATAGGCATTGGACCAGTGATGATATTTGTGTTGGATGACATTCATCATGTAACAGTCACAACCTAGAGCGATACACAATAGCTCCAATTCATCAATGTAATGTAGGCATGTATTCCGTATATAGTCATACGTGCTTATAATAAGAACTTGCATGACATCTTTTGTCCTACCCTCCCGTGGTAGTGGGGTCTATAAGGAAATCTAAGGGATATTAAGGCATCTTTTTAATAGAGAACTGAAACAAAGCATTAGCACATAGTGAATACATGAACTCCACAAACTATGGTAATCACGGAAAAGAATCCCAATTATTGTCACCTTGGGGTATGCAGATCATAACACGTAATAGATGCATATAACTTGCAAGATAGTATCAAGAACTCAAATATATCCATGAAAATATAAAGGGCTCAAATCTAAAATTATGGGACTCGGGCACTAGTGACAAGCATTATTAAGCATATCAAAATCATAGCAATATCAATCTCAGAACATAGTGGTTACTAGGGATTAAAGCCCTAACAAATTGACTCTATTACATGACAAATCTCATTCAACCCATTACCATCCAGCGAGCCTATGAAGGAATTATTCACTCTCGGTGATGAGCAACATGGAATTGTTGATGGAGGATGGTTGATGATGATGACGACGTTAAATCCCCCCTCTTCGGTGCCCTGAATGGACTCTAGATCAGCCCTCCCGATGAAGAACATGAGGTGTTGACGGCTCCGTATTGTAAAATGCAATAAAAATTTCTCTCCGTTGTTTCTCTCGGCGAATAGGTATTATGAAGTTGGAATTAGGGTTGCCGGATGCTCCAGGGCCCCACAAGCCTGGGGGGCGCACTCCTGGGCTTGTGGCTCCTGGGTGCCCCCCCTTGGTAGTCCTCTTCGCCAATATTTTTTATATGTTCTGAAAGTATTCTCCATAAATTTTGGCACAAAAATAACACCATGTCAATTCTGCTGAAAACAACACCAGTCTGGGTTAATTCCATTCAAATCATGCAAATTAGAGTCCAAAACAAGAGCACACGTGTTTGAAAAAACAGATACATTTGGGATGTATCACTCCTCCGCCTCCTCCTCCGGATCCGTCACCTCCATCGGCCTCGGCAGCCGCTCTCCCTCCTCCTCCTCCGGCTACTGTTGCTCCTCCACCTCCGGCTTCGGTGAGTCCGGAGGCAGCTTGGCAGCGATGCGGGCAGCGTGCCTCACTTGGATCTCCTCCGTGGTCTGCCTTCGGTGCTCCGGCATTAGCATAGTGTACGTCATGATCTTGTGCCGGACCATGGCGATGCCGGAGAGCATGGGAGAGCGGGTGAGAGGAGGCAGACTGGCTCGGGTGGCGGCGCGGAGAGGGAGGAGGTGGATGGGCTAGGGTTGGGGACATCGGCCGGCTTGAATAGCCGGATTTGGCCTCGGGCGGCGAGCCGGAGCGGCGGCACGCAGACACACCGCGGCGACGGAGGAGGCCTTCGTCGGACCGTCGGGTTTCTGGGCGATTCTGCATGGGACCCCATCGTTAGTCCTACGCGACGGATGCGCTCGAGCGCCCGCATATCCGCCCCATATTTGGACTGGATATGAGGGGTGCCGGTCAGCCTGGGCGTTTGAAGCCCGTTTGAGGCGCCCGTATAGGTCATATTTTCGTGACCGGTCAGTGACCGGGCAAGCCTCCCAGTCATTTGAGGCCAGTTTGGGGGCGCTCAGTTGTAGATGCTCTCAGCTCCTCAACTCAGCTCACCATGACAACAGTATAGCCGACCATGGACGGGCAAATTCACTATTTTGGCCATTTTGACATAGTTTAGCACGACTGGTGACATCGCCCCTCGCCGATTGGCGCCGCAACCATCATTGAGTCCTTCTCTGCTGGCCCCTCCGACTTCTGCGACATGGCGTACATCTCGTGCAGGTCCCCGTCTACACATGTCCGATGCTGGCAACACAGATGCGTGCCTTCGTCCACGACGTGTCCCCGAGCCTGGCAAGTCTGGAGTGGCGCTTTGTCAACTTTGTCTTCGTCCGTCTACGCATGCCCGGTGCTGGCAACATCGACACATGCCTTCATCTACGATGTGTCCCCGGGTTTGGCAAACCCGGCGCGACGCCTCGTCAACAACGTCTTCTCCCCGGCGCACCACTACTTCGACACCACTGCGCCCATGACTAACTCGGCGCCTCCTTGCGCCCACGGCTCCACCGCGACTTCCTTGATACCGGCTACGCCGACTCGACATCGACCACGGCGTTCTTCGCACGGCTACCTCGACCACGGCTACACCATCCTACGCTCTCGGCTACCTCGACATCAGCACAAAGGGCTATCACCTCTCTTGAGCAACTCGTCGGATTCCTCTACAGTCAACGAGACCGTGACGCGACACCCTCCACGACGCTCCCGCTACGATTGTGGGGGGATGTCAGCCCATCGGTTGCTATTCTCTCCAGTCTTTCCATCCGCGACGCTCCTGTTGTTCACAACGCTACCGCCACGACTGCAGGGGGATGTTAGAGATATGTTTGGGATACATGTATTTGGTAGTCTAGGATTTATAATCCGTCTCCTACCTTATCTCCAGGAGAAACGTCTTGTCCTCCAAGTCTTGTACTCAATATATACTCGCCCTCAAGTCTCAATAATACATCCATCATACTCCACCAATCCCCTCTCTATCCCTTCTTACACAATATATTAGAGAGTTGTTGGCTGCGACAAGTAAATGAACAAATCCTAGAACAAGTAACCATAGCACTAAAAGGCATTATCAAGATTCAGCATTTGGTTTGAATGACCCTTTGATGGGCAAGAATCTGAACGAGCACCTAGCATATTGACAAACAGATACAGCTAAGTGAAAGGCATTGCTTCAACTCAGACATGACAAATATTAAGGATATCGGGAAGCATGCATCAATTACCTCATTTAAAATCGTATAAGATCTTGCATTGACATAAAAGAGAAGAAACATGGCTGAAGATGCACACATACAAATACTCTTTCTTAAAATGCTAACTGTAAATTGTTGAACTACTCCCAGTAAAAAACTATGCAAAAGGCTCAAGTAGTCCATGCATATATTCTGAATTTAGACTTTCGTCATAGGCGCTGGCTTCTCGCCAAGCAGGTGCCTCATTTTTTGTACACTAGATCGTTGATGGCGCGTGCTACCTCTTGAGCACTGCATTGGTTTTCCCTTGAAGAGGAAAGGGTGATGCAGTAAACTAGCGTAAGTATTTCCCTCAGTTTTTGAGAACCAAGGTATCAATCCAGTAGGAGATCACGCACGAGTCCCACGCACCTACACAAACAAATAAGAACCTCGCAACCAACGCGATAAAGGGGTTGTCAATCCCTTCACGGTCACTTCGAGAGTGAGATCTGATAGATATGATAAGATAATATTTTTGGTATTTTTATGATAAAGGTGCAAAGTAAAATAAACGGCAATAAAAATAACTAAGTGTTGGAAGATTAATATGATAGAAGATAGACCCGGGGGCCATAGGTTTCACTAGTGGCTTCTCTCAAGAGCATAAGTATTACGGTGGATAAACGAATTACTGTCGAGCAATTGATAGAATTGAGCATAGTTATGAGAATATCTAGGTATGGTCATGTATATAAGCATCACGTCCGTGACAAGTAGACCGAAACAATTCTGCATCTACTACTATTACTCCACACATCGACCGTTATCCAGCATGCATCTAGAGTATTAAGTTCATAAGAACGGAGTAATGCTTTAAGTAAGATGACATGATGTAAAGGGATAAACTCATGCAATATGATATAAACCCCATATTTTTATCCTCGATGGCAACAATACAATACGTGCCTTGCTGCCCCTGCTGTCACTAGGAAAGGACACCGCAAGATTGAACCCAAAGCTAAGCACTTCTCCCATTGCAAGAAAGATCAATCTAGTAGGCCAAACCAAACTGATAATTCGAAGAGACTTGCAAAGATAACCAATCATACATAAAATAATTCAGAGGAGATTCAAATATTGATCATAGATAAACTTGATCATAAACCCACAATTCATCGGATCTCGACAAACACACCGCAAAAGAAGATTACATCGAATAGATCTCCAAGAAGATCGAGGAGAACTTTGTATTGAGATCCAAAGAGAGAGAAGAAGCCATCTAGCTAATAACTACGGACCCGAAGGTCTGAAGTAAACTACTCACACATCATCGGAGAGGCTATGGTGTTGATGTAGAAGCCCTCCGTGATCAATGCCCCCTCCGGCGGAGCGCCGGAAAAGGCCCCAAGATGGGATCTCACGGGTACAGAAGGTTGGGGCGGTGGAAATAGGGTTTTGGCTATTGTTCTGATGGTTTGGGGGTACGTAGGTATATATAGGAGGAAGAAGTACGTCGGTGGAGTAACATGGGCCCCATGAGGGTGGAGGGCACGCCTGGGGGGGGGGGGTAGGCGCCCCCCTGCCTCGTGCTCTCCTCGTTGATTGCTTTACGTAGACTCCAAGTCCTCTGGATCACGTTTGTTCCGAAAATCACGTTCCCGAAGGTTTCATTCCGTTTGGACTCCGTTTGATAAACACTGAAATAGGCAAAAACAGCAATCTGGGCTGGGCCTCCGGTAATAGGTTAGTCCCAAAAATAATATAAAAGTGTATAATAAAGCCCATTAAACATCCAAAACAGAATATAGCATGGAACAATCAAAAATTATAGATACGTTGGAGACGTATCAAGCATCCCCAAGCTTAATTCATGCTCGTCCTCGAGTAGGTAAATGATAAAAACAGATTTTTTGATGTGAAATGCTTCTTAGCGTAATTTTCAAAGTAATTCTCTTATTTGTGGTATGAATATTCAGATCCGAAAGATTCAAGATAAAAGTTTAATATTAACATAAAAATAATAATACTTCAAGCATACTAACTAAGCAATTATGTCTTCTCAAAATAACACGGCGATTGAAAGTTATCCCTACAAAATCATATAGTCTGGCTATGCTCTATCTTCATCAAACAAAGTATTTAATCATGCACAACCCCGATGACAAGCCAAGCAATTGTTTCATACTTTTGGTGTTCTCAAACTTTTCAATATTCACGGAATACATGAGTGTGAGCCATGGACATAGCACTATATGTGGAATAGAATGGTGGTTGTGGAGAAGACAAAAAAAGGAGAAGATAGTCTCACATCAACTAGGCGTATCAACGGGCTATGGATATGCCCATCAATAGATATCAATGTGAGTGAGTAGGGATTGCCATGCAACGGATGCACTAGAGCTATAAGTATATGAAAGCTCAACAAAAGAAACTAAGTGGGTGTGCATCCAACTTGCTTGCTCATGAAGACCTAGTGCATTTTGAGGAAGCCCATCATTGGAATATACAAGCCAAGTTCTATAATGAAAAATTCCCACTAGTATATGAAAGTGATATCATAGGAGACTCTCTATCATGAAGATCATGGTGCTACTTTGAAGAACAAGTGTGGTAAAAGGATAGTAGCATTGTCCCTTCTCTCTTTTTCTCTCATTTTTTTTGGAATCTCTTTTTTTTTCGTCCGGAGTCTCATCTCGACTTGTGGGGGAATCATAGTCTCCATCATCCTTTCCTCACTTGGGACAATGCTCTAATAATGACGATCATCACACTTTTATTTACTTTACAACTCAAGAATTAGAACTCAAAACTTAGAACATAATATGACTCTATGTGGATGCCTCCGGCGGTGTACCGGGATATGCAATGAATCAAGAGTGACATGTATGAAAGAATTATGAACAGTGGCTTTGCCACAAATATGATGTCAACTACATGATCATGCAAAGCAATATGACAATGATGAAGCGTGTCATAGTAAACGGAACAGTGGTAAGTTGCATGGCAATATATCTCGGAATGGCTATGGAAATGCCATGATAGGTAGGTATGTTGGCTGTTTTGAGGAAGGTATATGGTGGGTGTATGATACCGGCGAAAAGTGCGCGGTATTAGAGAGGCTAGCAATGGTGGAAGGATGAAAAGTGAGTATGATCCATGGACTCAACATTAGTCATAAAGAACTCATATACTTGTTGCAAAAATCTACAAGTTATCAAAGCAAAGTATTACGCGCATGCTCCTAGGGGGATAGATTGGTAGGAAAATACCATCGCTCGTCCCCGACCGCCACTCATAAGGAAGACAATCAATAAATAAATCATGCTCCGACTTCATCACCTAACGGTTCACCATACGTGCATGCTACGGGAATCACAAACTTTAACACAAGTATTTCTCAAATTCACAACTACTCAACTAGCATGACTCTAATATCACCATCTTCATATCTCAAAACAATTATCAAGCATCAAACTTCTCATAGTATTCAATACACTCATAATATTTTTTTACTAATCTTGGATGCCTATCATAATTAAAGCAAATTACCATGCTGTTTTGTAGGACTCTCAAACTAATATAAGTGAAGCATGAGAGAACAATAGTTTCTATAAAACAAATCCACCACCGTGCTCTAAGAGATATAAGTGAAGCACTAGAGCAAAAACTATATAGCTCAAAAGATATAAGTGAAGCACATAGAGTATTCTAATAAATTTCGAATCATGTGTGTCTCTCTCAAAAGGTGTGTACAGCAAGGATGATTGTGGTAAACTAAAAAGCAAAGACTCAAATCATACAAGACGCTCCAAGCAAAACACATATCATGTGGTGAATAAAAATATAGCTCCAAGTAAAGTTACCGATGGACGAAGACAAAAGAGGGGATGCCTTCCGGGGCATCCCCAAGCTTTGGCTTTTTGGTGTCCTTAGATTACCTTGGGGTGCCATGGGAATCCCCAATCTTAGGCTCTTGCCACTCCTTGTTCCATAATCCATCAAATATTTTACCCAAAACTTGAAAACTTCACAACACAAAACTCAACAGAAAATCCCGTGAGCTCCGTTAGCGAAAGAAAACAAAACACCACTTCAAGGTACTGTAATGAACTCATTCTTTATTTATATTGGTGTTAAACCTACTGTATTCCAACTTCTCTATGGTTTATAAACTCTTTTATTAGCCATAGATTCATCAAAATAAGCAAACAACACACGAAAAACAGAATCTGTCAAAAACAGAACAGTCTGTAGTAATCTGTAACTAACGCAAACTTCTGACACTCAGAAAAATCTACCAAAACAGGAAGACCTAAAAAATTTGTTTATTGATCTGCTGCAACTGGAATCAGTATTTTATCACGTTCTGGTGATTTTTAACAATTGTTTTCGTGAACAGAAAGTTTCTGGAATTTTCAGCAAGATCAAATAACTATCATCCAAGAAGATGCTATAGGTTTAACTTGGCACAAACACTAATTAAAACATAAAAACACATCTAACCAGAGGCTAGATCAAAGATTTATTCAACAACAGAAAGGAAATATATTGGGTTGTCTCCCAACAAGCGCTTTTCTTTAAAGCCTTTTAGCTAGGAATTGATAATTTTAATGATGCTCGCATGAGAGACAAGAATTGAAGCACAAAGAGAGCATCAAATAGCATGTGACAAACACATCTAAGTCTAACATAATTCCTATGCATAGGCTTTTTATAAGCAAACAAATTATCAAGGCAAGCAAAAACTAGCATATGCAAGGAAGAAGAAAGAGACGATAGCAATCTCAACATGAAGAGAGGTAATTTAGTAACATGAAAATTTCTACAACCATATTTTCCTCTCTCATAATAATTACATGTAGGATCATAAGAAAATTCAATAATATAGCTATCACATAACATATTCTCAACACGATCCACATGCATGCAAAGTTGACACTCTTCCAAAATAGTGGGATTAACATTAACTAAAGTCAAGACCTCTCCAAACCCACCTTTATCAAAAACTTCATAAGATTGAACATTCTCCAAATATGTGGGATCTAAGTCGACACTCTTCCAAACTCACTTTCAATATTATTGCAAACATTATTATCAATCTCATATTCATCATGGGGCTTAAATAAATTTTCAAGATCGTAAGAAGAATCACCCCAATCATGATCATTGCAATAAGTAGTGGACATAGCAAAACTAGCATCCCCAAGCTTAGGGTTTTGCATATTATTAGCACAATTGACATTAATAGAATTTATAATATCATCATTGCAATCATGCTTTTTATTCAAAGATCTATCGTGATTCACTTCATAAAGTACTTCATCACAATTTTCGGATTCACGAATTTCAAGCAAAACTTCATAAAGATAATCTAGTGCACAAAACTCACTAGCAATTGGTTCATCATAATTGGATCTCTTAAAAAGATTAGCAAGAGGATGAGGATTCATAGATCTTAGGTTCTCTGTTTAGCAATAAATACACAACTATTCCAACCAAACAAGCAAACGAGCCAAGTAAGACATCAAGGCAAACGAGAAAGAAGCAAAGAAAACGGCAAAGGTGAAGTGGGGGAGAGGAAAACGAGAGGCAAATGGCAAATAATGTAATGCGAGGCATAAGAGTTTGTGATGGGTACTTGGTATGTCTTGACTTGTGCGTAGACTCCCCGGCAACGGCGCCAGAAATCCTTCTTGCTACCTCTTGAGCACTGCGTTGGTTTTCCCTTGAAGAGGAAAGGGTGATGCAGCAAAGTAGCATAAGTATTTCCCTCAGTTTTTGAGAACCAAGGTATCAATCCAGTAGGAGATCACACACGAGTCCCACGCACCTACACAAACAAATAAGAACCTCGCAACCAGCACGATAAAGGGGTTGTCAATCCCTTCACGGTCACTTACGAGAGTGAGATCTGATAGATATGATAAGATAATATTTTTGGTATTTTTATGATAAAGGTGCAAAGTAAAATAAACGGCAATAAAAATAACTAAGTGTTGGAAGATTAATATGATAGATGATAGACCCGGGGGCCATAGGTTTCACTAGTGGCTTCTCTCAAGAGCATAAGTATTACGGTGGGTAAACGAATTACTGTCGAGCAATTGATAGAATTGAGCATAGTTATGAGAATATCTAGGTATGATCATGTATATAGGCATCACGTCCGTGACAAGTAGACCGAAACGATTCTGCATCTACTACTATTACTCCACACATCGACCGCTATCCAGCATGCATCTAGAGTATTAAGTTCATAAGAACGGAGTAATGCTTTAAGTAAGATGACATGATGTAGAGGGATAAACTCATGCAATATGATATAAACCCCATCTTTTTATCCTCGATGGCAACAATACAATACGTGCCTTACTGCCCCTGCTGTCACTGGGAAAGGTGTAACACCCCGAGAATCATGCTACAGTAACTCTCTGAGATTAAGCTAATCATGTTGCTAAACAGGGCTTGATCACAATTGCATCACATTTCTTTTCAAACTCCTAGTTCAAACTTCAATTAAAATCAAAGTGGAAAATAAAAGTTTTCAAAATTTTAAACAAAAATGTTCGGTGGGTGCCAAATAATACACTGGTAATTATGGTGGAGAAAACACATTTTTATAAAATACCTAAATACTTTTAAATAAAATAAAATAGAAAAGAAATAAATAAATAAAAAGAAAATACAACAGAAAACAGAACAGGCAAAGAAAAAAGAAAAAAAGGAGAAGGCCCTCCCCCAACTGGACCCCTGGCCCGACTGGGCCGACCCCCGGCCCAGCCCACCTCTCCCACTCGCCCCCTTCCCTGTTCCCCCGACCGGGGTCGGAACAGGGGCAGTCCCCGCCGCACCCCCTCGCCGGCGACGGGGAGGATAAGGGCGCCAGCACCCCCCCGCCTCCTCGGGCCTCTCTCCCACTCACCCCCGCTCACCTCTCGGCCCCTGCGCCTCTCTCTTCCCTCCCCCCCAGATCCGCGCCGCTCTCTCCTTCCCCAAGCCCGACGCGGTCGTCGCCGTTCCCGTCGTTCACACGGCCACCGTGCCCACCTCGCCGCCCCACGTTGTCTCCAAGGACCGCCGTCGTCCGCTGCTTCGGCTGGTGCAGCCCGTTGGAGATCGGAGCCCCTACAACGAGCACACCGAGCTCGTCTTCAACTTCGGACACCGGCGACCCCCTTCTTCCCCGGCGCCGACCTGCTGCTCCTAAGCCTCTCACCGGCCTCCGTGTGCCGCGCGGTGAGCCTCTCCCCCCTCCTCCCTGTCCTTTCTCTCTCGCGCGCCCCCTAGCTTCTTCCCCACGCGCGCCCGAACGCCGCGCCGCGGAGTTCGCCGCCGGCAGGTCTCCGGTGACCATTTGGTCATGGGCGTAGGCCCGTTAGCTCGACCGCATCGTGCCGCACCCGCCTAGCTAGTTAGTTCGGCCGCTCGCGCGCTCTAACGCCGCACCCGCCCCAGCCCGAAGCACTTCGCCGCCGGCGAGCTCGTAGCGCTCGCCCCCGCCCGTTCCAGCCGCTCCGGCCACCACCGTTGGACGCGCGGCGCCGAGCCGCGTCGAACGCGCCCAGCCACGACCCCGCAGACCCCCTGTGCGCGAAACCCGCGCCCCTCCCGAGCCGCGCCGCCGCGTTTGGCTCGTCGGAGTTGCTCCGGCACCGGCTGGCCTGGGGCCACCCCAGTGCCACTGCCAGTGGGCCCCGTGGGCCCCGTTGACTGGGTCAACCCAGTCAACGTGCTGACTGGGCAGGCCCAGCCACTGACATGCGGGCCCCGCCGCAAAATTAAAAAAAAGAGAAAAGAAAAATGTTTTTATAATTAAAACTAATTAATTAATCTAATCACTCACTGACAGGTGGGCCCAGTAGTTAATTAACTAAAAATTAATTAGTTTAATCTTCTGATTAGCCCACTATCTATGACAGATGGGGCCCACTGGTCAGTTTGACCTGGTCAGCCGCTCTGTTGACCTGCTGACGTCAGCATTGCCTCATGCTGACGTCATATTCATTTTTTGCTTAATTCAAATAATTCCAGAAATTCAAATAAACTTTGAAAATTCATATCTTTTAAACCGTAACTCGGATGAAAATGTTTTCTATATGAAAGTTGCTCAGAACAACAAGACGAATCCGAATACGCAGTCCGTTCGTCCACCACACCTCCCTAACCTATCGAACTAGCAACTTTCCCCCTCCGGTCCGTCTGTCCGAAAACGCGAAACATCGGGAATACCTCCCGGATGTTCCCCCCCTTCACCGGTACCACCTACTGTCGCGTTAGGACACACCTAGCACCGCTCATTGTCATGTCACGCATCGTCATGCTTATGTTTGCATTGTATTTACTGTTTCTTCCCCCTCTTCTCTCCGGTAGACTACGAGACCGACACTGCTGCTGCCCAGTTCGACTACGGAGTTGACAACCCCTCCTACTTGCCAGAGCAACCAGGCAAGCCCCCCTTGATCACCAGATATCGCCTATTCTTCTCTATACTACTTGCATTAGAGTAGTGTAGCATGTTACTGCTTTCGATATCCTATCCTGATGCATAGCCTATCCTTGCTACTACTGTTGTTACCTTTACCTGCATTCCTACATGCTTAGTATAGGATGCTAGATTTCCATCAGTGGCCCTACATTCTTGTCCGTCTGCTGTGCTATACTATCGGGCCGTGATCACCTGGGCGTGATCACGGGTATATACTTATATACTATATACATGACACATGAGATGACTAAAGTTGGGTCGGCTCGTAGGAGTACCCGTGAGTGGATCTTTGTGGCGGAGCGACAGGGCAGGTTGAGACTGCCTAGGTGAGAGGTGGGCCTGGCCCTGGTCGGCGTTCGCGGTTACTTAACACGCTTAACGAGATCTTGGTATTTGATCTGAGTCTGGCCATTTGGTCTATACGCACTAGCCATCTACGCGGGAGTAGTTATGGGTATCCCGGCGTCGTGGTATCAGCCGAAGCCTTCTTGACGTCAGCGACTGAGTGGCGCGCGCCGGATTGGACTGGAACGCCACTAGGCTAGGTCTGCTTCCGGCCGCGTACGCAACGTGCAGGTGTGCATAGGGCGATGGGCCCAGACCCCTGCGCGCATAGGGTTAGACCGGCGTGCTGACCTCTCTGTTGTGCTTAGGTGGGGCTGCGACGCGTTGATCTTACGAGGCCGGGCATGACCCAGGAAAGTGTGTCCGGCCAAATGGGATCGAGCGTGTTGGGTTATGTGGTGCACCCCTGCAGGGAAGTTTATCTATTCGAATAGCCGTGTCCCTCGGTAAAAGGACGACCCGGAGTTGTACCTTGACCTTATGACAACTAGAACTGGATACTGAATAAAATACACCCTTCCAAGTGCCAGATACAACCCGGTGATCGCTCTCTAACAGGGCGACGAGGAGGGGATCGCCGGGTAGGATTATGCTATGCGATGCTACTTGGAGGACTTCAATCTACTCTCTTCTACATGCTGCAAGATGGAGATGGCTAGAAGCGTAGTCTTCGACAGGACTAGCTATCCCCCTTTTATTCTGGCATTCTGCAGTTCAGTCCACTGATATGCCCCTTTACACATATACCCATGCATATGTAGTGTAGCTCCTTGCTTGCGAGTACTTTGGATGAGTACTCACGGTTGCTTCTCTCCCTCTTTCCCCCTTTCCTATCTATCTGGTTGTCGCAACCAGATGTTGGAGTCCAGGAGCCAGACGCCACTGTCGACGACGACACCTACGACACTGGAGGTGCCTACTACTACGTGCAGGCCGCTGACGACGACCAGGAGTAGTTAGGAGGATCCCAGGCAGGAGGCCTGCGCCTCGTTCGATCTGTACCCCAGTTTGTGCTAGCCTTCTTAAGGCAAACTTGTTTAACTTATGTCTGTACTCAGATATTGTTGCTTCCGCTGACTCGTCTGTGATCGAGCACTTGTATTCGAGCCCTCGAGGCCCCTGGCTTGTATTATGATGCTTGTATGACTTATTTATGTTGTAGAGTTGTGTTGTGATATCTTCCCGTGAGTCCCTGACCTTGATCGTACACATTTGCGTGCATGATTAGTGTACGGTCAAATCGGGGGCGTAACAAAAGGACACCGCAAGATTGAACCCAAAGCTAAGCACTTCTCCCATTGGAAGAAAGATCAATCTAGTAGGCCAAACCAAATTGATAATTCGAAGAGACTTGCAAAGATAACCAATCATACATAAAATAATTCAGAGGAGATTCAAATATTGATCATAGATAAACTAGATCATAAACCCACAATTCATCGGATCTCGACAAACACACCGCAAAAGAAGATTACATCGAATAGATCTCCAAGAAGATCGAGGAGAACTTTGTATTGAGATCCAAAGAGAGAGAAGAAGCCATCTAGCTAATAACTATGGACCCAAAGGTCTGAAGTAAATTACTCACACATCATCGGAGAGGCTATGGTGTTGATGTAGAAGCCCTCTGTGATCAATGCCCCCTCCGGTGGAGCGCCGGAAAAGGCCCCAAGATGGGATCTCACGGGTACAGAAGGTTGCGGCGATTAAAATAGGGTTTTGGCTCTTGTTCTGATGGTTTGGGGGTACGTAGGTATATATAGAAGGAAGAAGTACGTCGGTGTAGCAACGTGGGCCCCACGAGGGTGGAGGGCGCGCCGGGGGGGGGGGGGGGGGGGGGTAGGCGCGCCCTCTGCCTCGTGCTCTCCTCGTTGATTGCTTTACGTAGACTCCAAGTCCTCTGGATCACGTTTGTTTCGAAAATCACGTTCCTGAAGGTTTCATTCCGTTTGGACTCCGTTTGATAAACACTGAAATAGGCAACAAAACAGCAATCTGGGCTGGGCCTCCGGTTAATAGGTTTGTCCCAAAAATAATATAAAAGTGTATAATAAATCCCATTAAACATGCAAAAAATAATATAATATAGCATGAAACAATCAAAAATTATAGATACGTTGGAGACGTATCAGCGCGCGTCGCGGCGCCTGTCTATTTTGCACTAGAATAATTGGATTTTAAGAATTATTAATCATAAATGAAGTATCAATAGATGGTTATGTTCACACACAAACATGTCACCGTGTACCTTCAACGCCGAGGGTGATGCATCGCAGCTCACGTCGAAGGAAACCCGTCCGGAAGTGCGGTACGCAAGCAATCCGGTGGGTGCTTTTGAGGACCCAAAACCCCACACGCCTGAGAGGGACCCCGTCAGGGCGCGCGACGGCTATGGGCTGCCCTAGATCGGCCTGACCGCCCCTAGGGCCCCGAGGTTCGCCGCCCTGCAACAAGAAGAACGAACGAAGAACGAGGAAGAAGAAGAACAAGGATAGGAGATAGATGAACACGAAAAAGTAGTAGATGTATTTGTTCGATTGTGTGTTGTTGAATCGGCCGTCACCCCTTAGGTATATAAGAGGCGGCTGGACTTCCCGTGCAAGGAAAAGGCTTCGATTCACGCCCAAAGCCCTAGTCAAATTCAGATTGGTTTTGTCCGAACTTTCCAAAACTATTCGGTTTAAACTGGCTGCACCTTGCGGGTCTTTTTTGTGATAGTAAACGACCTTAGATGAAAATGCGCCCAAAAGCATATTTACTCGATTCAACGAGACGAACAATTTTCATGTTGAATGTTTTTTGATTCGAGGCCATGTTCAGGGCTGAATCGCTCGTGCAAAATGGACCGTCACTCGCGCTACCAGTTTTGCCTCGTGACAAAGCCGTATTCAAATGTCTCTAACTTTTGCATACGATCTCGGATTGAGATGATTTTTGTATAAGAATCATCCGTTTCAACGAGACGCACAACTTTCATGTTGAAACCTTTTCTAGTTGAGGCCATTTTAACTGGGTTTCAACCCAATCTTTAATCCGGTGTCAACATGAGCATCTTTGAACTTGTCATAACTTTTGCATCCGGGCTCCATTTTAGACCATCTTCATATCCATCTTGATCTTCGCGAAGAGAGCCATCCCATGGTGACTTCAATAATAAGTATGAATTAATCTTGACATAGCTTCAAGGTACTCTTTATGATCGTGCCACTTTTCAGCATCAACACATGCCCCCCTGTTTTTCGGCAAAGCTAGCGTGCCGAAAAATAACTTGTACCATGTTGGTTCTAAGGACGATGTCAACACTCCATTAGCCATTTATATGCTTAGGGCGATAATTATATATCGGCCATTGTTATTTTTGAATCCTTGATGCAAACTTGGGCGAAACCTTCTCAACTTCATTAACAATCCGATGATAAAGTTCCATAGATATGTATCTCAAGGTCATCCTCCGAACCATATTGTTCACCCTTTTGTTGGGATTTTGTAGATAATCAACAATAAACATTCTCTAATCCTTACTTTCGCCTACATAAAAATTTCATTAGTGTCCGAAGTTGTGGACTTCGCTTCGGCCTTACCTATGTTGACGAGACGAAGCATCTGCTATTGAGAGAAATGCAATATATACACCATGATTAACATAGTAGCCGGATGCTTGCTGTGCCAACTCTTTTGAATTGTCATGTCTAAATATATGAACAATTTTAAAGCAACCCAAGGTAAATTTTGCATCTAGGCATACCCCAAGATAAACTATAAGTGATTCGTCAAAACATTGATAACCCCTGGATATTTGTTGAACTACTCATAACGAATCACCGAAAGCCTCAATATGTATAGCACCTATAGCAAGTAAAATATTCAATCCGAATAACAATGCATATTCGGCTTTGATTAATCGTGCATAAGAATATTCTAAGCGGCATGAGGCTTCAAAAACCGTACCATAAAGAAATATATAAACAACACCTACACTTTGGCCATCGCTACAAATTGAACCATCAAAACATAATCTCCATAGTACTAGAAAGACAAGGCTAATATCAACATTATGCATGTCATTAATCCGATGATCAGTAATAAAATCAGCTATGATTTGGCCTCTTATAGATCTCAAAGATGCATAAGCCAAATCATATCCAAACAAAGTATAAGCCCATTAGCCAATTCTGCAACTATGAATTGGTCTATGCGGCATATATTCAATGACATCGGTCATGATGTCTCAACTCCATTCAATCATAATATAGGCATATATATAAATTTCCATGAGCATGTACCTTGTCTCGCTCTCCAATCGAACTAAGGACGATGTTAAAATACTACACCGGCCATGCATTGACATACTCTTAGGATGACAGATAAATATCGTCCATTACCATGTAAACTTCATTCAAAGCACATATAGCCGAAATAAACAAATGCAATGACAAATGAAGTATTTCGGCCCTTTGGATCAGTAACAAACTTGTAGCTAATCAAATGTATAGTGATTTGGTAATACCCTTTCATGATATAAGAAATTATATTGCAACCATGGATCATTATAAGCCCATTGAGGGTAACCAAGCATACATGATGACGAATTCCATGGAATAGGCATTAATGGTATAGTTGAAGAATATGGATAATGTGTAGACCGAAGATGTTGAAACCTTCGGCTTGGTCCTTCATAGTTTTCACTCTTTTCCCTCTTCACCTTTGCCGCACTTCTTGTAATGGAAGCTTGCACATAATTCTTTTTTTGAGTACCTCCTTTGGGAACCCATGCCATGTTCCTTTTTTCAAGTTCTTGTGCACTAAGTTTTTGTAATTTCTTCTATTGCCAATATGATAAGCCGAGTGGGCATTTCGGCTATGATTCTGTTTTGACCAATGGCAATTCTTGTTTGTCTCTGTGCACCCTCAACTTATTTTCTTCATATTTGGCAATTTTATTTTTAACAATTGATTGCTCCACTTCTTTGCCTTTTTTAGCCAATGTCAACATTTTAATTGGCTCTTTGTTATTTGATATCAAATCTGAAGTAGCACACTTATGACCATCGTTGTATTTGTTCGATTGTGTGTTGTTGAATCGGCCGTCACCCCTTAGGTATATAAGATGCGGCTTGACTTCCCATGCAACGAAAAGTCTTGGATTCACGCTCAAAACCCTAGTTAAATTCGGATTGGTTTTGTCCGAACTTTCCAAAACTGTTCGGTTTAAACTGGCTGCACCTTGCGGGTCTTTTTTGTTGCAGTAGACGACCTCGGATGAAAATGCGCTGAAAAACATATTTACTCGTTTCGATGAGACGAACAACTCTCATGTTGATTTTTTTATTCGAGGCCATCTTTAGAGCCGAATCGCTCGCGAAAAACGCACTGTCACTCGCGCTACCCATCAGACACCATGTGTGATGGGACGAGCTAGTTTTGCCTCGTGACAAAGCCGTATTCAAATGGCTCTAACATTTGCATACAATCTCGGATTGAGACAATTTTTATATCAAAATCATCCGTTTCTACGAGACGCACAACTTTCATGTTGAAACTTTTTCCATTTGAGGCTATCTTAATTGGGTCTCAGTCCATTCTTTAATCTGGTGTCAACATGAGCATCTTTGAACTTGTCATAATTTTTGCATCCGGTCTTCGTTTTAGACCATCTTCATAACCATCTTGATCTTCTCGAAGAGAGCCATCCCATGGTGACTTCAATAATAAGTCTGAATTAATCTTGACATAGATTCAAGCTACTCTTTATGATCGTGCACAGAACGCTCCCCAAACACCTTATTGACCTTCACCCGTACACGACTCAATGTTGCGTGGTTCCGGAGGCCTACTGTCCCTATCGGCGGTGCACACCGTAAGACGGGATGGGGAAGAACCTGGTAGCGCAGTGCTCTGGAACTTGGTAGCAGGAGGCAGGTGGTGCTCTGTTTCTGTGTGTCTATGGAGAGGAGAGACCTCTATTTTATAAGCACGGAAAGAGGAGGCAAATAGGCTGCGACGGGAAATGAAATGAAGAGACGGGAGACGAGTAGGTAGTAGCCAAAGGAGAACAAACCTCGTAACCAATCTCCACTAACTGCAGCAGCAAAGCTCTTCAGCTTCATGCATGCTCTAGGCACTCCCGCAGCCCGTGGCGCGACGCAGTGTGTCGTGATGAGGCGAGGCAAGGCGTGGAGGGGTGGGCGGCAGAGGAGGAGCGTGTGAGAACCTCTCTTCATGCTCATACAAGTGGGGAAAGAGCTCACCTTATGAGGAGGTGTAACTTTCTCTCAACTAGCAATGTGGGACTAAACTTTAGTCCTACCTCTTGACATGCATGAATGGGCCAAGCTGGCCTCTAGGACTTATTATGAATTTCTGAAATATTTATTGGGCAGGTCCAATATGGGCCAAAAGCGGTGCTGCTGCCTAAGCGGTTGCCCCACACCCACGAATCACATGTGGACGCCTACGCAAGGTACCCACAGTCCCATTTTCTACTTAAGCTAAATAGTTATCCAGAATTCTCCATCCGAAGTCTTGAAAGTTGTATACGCAAAAAATATATCATATAATTCCAATACGGGACTACTCAAACGGCATAGATCTAATCACACGAACGACCAACTCTTCACCTAGAGTTTCGATGCGGACCGCGGAATCGCGTATTGTTTCTCGATGAGCTGGCCTTCGGGCCGGGAGGCCCAATCAACCATATTGCTCTGTTTTTTTCTCCTGGAGTAGCGTCCACTTAGGACAGCCCGCAAATCGTGCCATGAGAGCAGATCTGACGGACATCGATCACCCAGAAGTGAAATCGAATGGCTGAGAGGACTGATGGTGTGAGAGGGCAGGGTTTTGGTGCAGTTTTACTGTCCTAAAATGTCCAGAGCTTCAGATATTATAATCCGACACAAATGCTGCAAGTACGTACAACAGAATTGATGATTCAGGCCAAACCAACAGTAGAGATGTGCTGCTATGGCTTGATGTCAGTAAGTCACACAAATAACATAGCTTAAAAACCAAGTTGGATTATAACCTGTTGCCTCATAAGTCATAATCCAAGTTACTGTGAAAACAACTGATATTGCTGTCAGGTGTCGGTTTCCATGGGACGCACACACGCAACGAGGCTCAGAACAGCAAAGGCAGTCCTGTACTGTGAAGGATTGTGCATAAGACCAGGAAGGTTGAAGGAGGCTCATATTGATATGATCCAACAACGGTCTTATTTCCATGTGTCTATCTCTAGGTGTGAGGCATCATCGTCAGAGCCAAGATGGTTAAAAGTAATGTTGATGCTGCAGTGTTCTATTGATGATCAAATGATGGGCGTGGGGGTGGTGATTACGTATCCATGATGGTGATGACCACATTCTTCAAGGCGTCACCATCCCAGAACTGGCTCAAGGAATAGGGGATTGACCAGGCCTAGAACAATTGATTTGCTCTAAAAAATCTGCAAGTAATCCATCTAGCAACATAAATCTACAACGAGTCCAATCTTTAGAAGAAGAGCAACCAGATGCTTCATCAAAGAAGCTCAAATCACAAAGCATCAACGTGGCAAGGATGATAACACCAAGCAAAACATCCGCTTGACGATAACGATTCAGTTTGACAAGCGATGACCACTGATCACGATAGGTTTTTTTGTTGCCGCAAACATAACCACTGACCGAAGATGTTCACCAACAGGTGAAAATGATGCACTTGTCACCATCCCACTGCTTGTTCTTCTCTTCAAAAATTTTTAGCATGTGATGTCAAATCCTGCAATGAACAACAGAACGAACAGTTTAATTAGTATATGAGACTCTGGATCATACCAAAAAAAGCACTCCTTAATAGAATGTGCAAGACAGAAACTACTCCCTCCGTAAACTAATATAAGAGCATTTAGAGTACTAAAATAGTGATCTAAACGCTCTTATAATAGTTTACGGAGGGAGTGCATAATACAGTTCAGTAGCGACACTGGCTCACACGCAAAAAAGGACTATACTATTAGAATGTGCCAAAAACAACAGAACCAACAATTCAGCATTGAAACTTTCTTTTGCGGGTTCAGCATTGAAACTATACCAGGGAAAAAAAATCACCTGTAAAACGCACAAGAAACAAAAGACAACATTTGTTCTTCTGTATACAACTTCATAATATAGGCGATGCACATACATTGTCATAAATAGGAAGATGGCACCCTATTTTTCCTATTGCAATGCATATTGTTTGCCTTCTGTACGTACAAAAGGTCACATGTTTCATCAACTAGGCTTTAATTTTGATCACGTAATCTTCCAATTGCTTGGCATTCTGTCTTACTGTGTCCTGTTTGAAATGATACTTTCTCAACTTATTAAGAGGCTCTCTTTACATATCCATGGTTGATCAAAGAAATCATGCACACTCGGCTGGATCAAATGCATGATTGCTAATTCATGTTTAAGTTTTCCCCCCAATATCTTATTATTCCAACCTGACAAGTTCCAGCGACTTCCACAATCAGATTCTGTAACACTAAATCCTCAATTACTAATAGTTCCATTGCTTGCAGAGTTTAATTCTATGCAAGAGCAGAAGGTGCTAGCCTTTTGACAGGGGAATGTGTAAATAAACCTCACCATGTGTATTAGGAAATGGCAATTTAAACTTTTGTTTAGTATTTTGGGTAACAACAGGTTCCAAAGTTGCACGCAATGCACCGTCAGATAGCGTACTATTTAGAAATGATAATTTAACGACAGTCGCTCTCCAGGGGGCGGCTCGGGCGAAACCTACTGCGCCGCCGCCGCAACCCCCCACTCATCCCCCGTCCCCCTCACCGCTGTCGGGTGACGCCACCAGGCAAAGCCTTTGTGACAGCCACCGCCGGCGGGACTTCCTCGCCCCTTAGCGCGCGGCGGCTGACCCTAGACGGCGTGGTTTGTGATGTGAGACTGGGCATCGGGGAGGCGGTCCCAGGCTCTCACTCCGGCGGTGGAAGGCTGTGGTGGGGCGCCAATGCTCGGTTGGCGCGGGGTGGTGGGCGTGCAAGCACAGTGGTGCCCAAGCGGTGTGGATCTAGTGCTTCTAGCTCGAAGGTGATTTGCGCTTGGGCAGCTACGGCGGGCGTCCTCGGCTATGGCAGGCTCGGCCCTTCTACCAGCGCTGCACGAGTGTGTTGGCGGCTTCCCAGTGACCTCGTCTTGGTGGCCCGTGCGGTGCCTCTCCGGTCCGGCCACGTGGCGCCGGCGGCCGATGTCGGGGATCCAGCGAGATTTGGATGTGGCGTCTCAATCCAGCGAGATGGAGTGGGGTGGCGGCCCCTCCTCCCTGTGCGGGCTGGTTGCGGATCGATGGTGCGGTGGGTGCTGCCTCCTTCATGCGGTTCTTGTGGATGGGCGCCAGTTCTGGCTCGTCAGTGTGCCGGCGATGAGGTGGATAGCTTCGGCATGGTGGTGGCGCTGCCACAACGCCGGGGGCGCTGCCACAACGCCGGGGGCGCTGCCACAACGCCGGGGAGGTGCTTTGCATGAGGGTGTGGTTTTGGGCGGTGCTCCAGGCGAAAGCTTGTCAAGCTTTTGTCGGCCGACGGCATAGGTGTCCGTGAACTTCAGGTCACCTCCTTGGAGGCGTCGCCATGGAGTCCACCCCCTGCCCGCAGCCTGTTCTTCAGGTGAAAGCCTGGCCCGGTCTGGGTCGGGCGACGGCATCGGCATCGTTGATTCCCTCTTTGGGGCATCGTCTTGAAGGGCTTTGGATCCCGTTCGTGTGCTCCATGTGCTGGACGCTCCCGACATTGCGGTCGGCAGGTGTCCGTCCGGTGATGTGGTAGTTCTGGGCGGCTTCTTGTGTGGCAACAATGACGGCTTCGGGTGGAGTTGGTTTGGAGATGGGTCTTGGTAGTTGGTCTCTTCTAGCGTGTTCGAGGGGCCATCGTGCCTCACTTTGTTTTTCTGAATACAGAGTTGCTGAGGAGGGGCCTGATACGTCTCCAACGTATCTATAATTTTTGATTGTTTCATGCTATTATATTATCTGTTTTGGATGTTTAATGGGCTTTAATATGCTCTTTTATATTATTTTTGGGACTAACGTATTAACCAAAGGCCCAGTGCCAGTTGCTATTTTTTGCCTATTTCAGTGTTTCGCGGAAAAGGAATATCAAACGGAATCCAAATGGAACGAAACCTTCACGAGGATCTTTCTTGGAACAAACGCAATCGAGGAGACTTGGAGTGGAAGTCAGAGATGCAACGAGGCAGCCACGAGGTAGGAGGGCGCGCCCAGGGGGGTAGGCGCGCCCCCCGCCCTCGTGGGCCCCTTGTAGCTCCACCGACCTACTTCTTTCGCCTATATATACTCTTATACCCTGAAAACATCCAGTGGAGCCATGAAACCACTTTTCCACCGCCGCAACCTTCTGTACCCATGAGATCCCATCTTGGGGCCTTTTCCGGCGATCTGCCGGAGGGGGATTCGATCACGGAGGGCTTCTACATCAACACCATAGCCTCTCCAATGATGTGTGAGTAGTTTACCACAGACCTTCGGGTCCATAGTTATTAGCTAGATGGCTTCTTCTCTCTCTTTGGTTCGCAATACAAAGTTCTCCTCGATGTTCTTGGAGATCTATTCAATGTAATACTTTTTGCGGTGTGTTTGCCAAGATCCGATGAATTGTGGGTTTATGATCAAGATTAACTATGAACAATATTTGATTCTTCTCTAAATTCTTATATGCATGATTTGATATCTTTGCAAGTCTCTTCGAATTATCGGTTTAGTTTGGCCTACTAGATTGATCTTTCTTGCAATGGGAGAAGTGCTTAGCTTTGGGTTCAATCTTGCGGTGCTCGATCCCAGTGACAGAAAGGGAACCGACACGTATTGTATTGTTGCCATCGAGGATAAAAAGATGGGGTTTATATCATATTGCTTGAGTTTATCCCTCTACATCATGTCATCTTGCCTAATGCGTTACTCTGTTCTTATGAACTTAATACTCTAGATGCATGCTGGATAGCGGTCGATGTGTGGAGTAATAGTAGTAGATGCAGGCAGGAGTCGGTCTACTTGTCGCGGACATGATGCCTATATACATGATCATGCCTAGATAGTCTCATAACTATGCACTATTCTATCAATTGCTCGACAGTAATTTATTCACCCACCGTAATACTTATGCTATCTTGAGAGAAGCCACTAGTGAAACCTATGGCTCCCGGGTCTATCTTCCATCATATTAATCTCCCAACAACTAGCTATTTCTGTTGCCGTTTATTTTGAAATCTTTATTTTTCAATCTATATCATAAAAATACCAAAAATATTTATCTTATCATCTCTATTAGATCTCACTTTTGCAAGTGGCTGTGAAGGGATTGACAACCCCTTTATCGCGTTGGTTGCAAGGTTCTTATTTGTTTGTGTAGGTACGAGGGGCTTGCGTGTGGCCTCCTACTGGATTGATACCTTGGTTCCCAAAAGCTGAGGGAAATACTTACGCTACTTTGCTGCAACGCCCTTTCCTCTTCGAGGGAAAACCAATGCATGCTCAAGAGGTAGCAAGAAGAATTTCTGGCGCCGTTGCCGGGGAGTCTACGCACAAGTCAAGACATACCAAGTACCATCACAAACTCTTATCCCTCGCCTTACATTTTTTGGCCATTTGCCTCTCGTTTTCCTCTCCCCCACTTCACCCTTACCGTTTTATTCGCCCTCTTTTCCGTTTGCCTTTCTTTCGCCATGGCCGAATCAAAAAGGGTTAAGGGTTCTCTCCCGGGTTTTAGTACCTTGGATAGTCCCTCTGTCCTCTCTAAGCTCATAAATAATGATGCTATAGAAATACCTACCGGGGTCATCTATGAGAGTCTGAATAATTTTGATGAAGATGATCCCGGAATTTTTCGTTATTTACTTGATGAACCTTTGAAAGATGCGTGGGATAGGCTATTAAGAATCCAGGCTAGCTATGTACCCCAATATCAAATTGAGATATACTTAAAAAGCTTTTATGTTGCCTGACCCTCTTCGTTTAAGCACGCCTTAGATTGTATTTTGAGGAAGGTTTTCTTGAGGGGGATTCCGTAGATACCTATGAAAAGATGAAAACCATATTTGGGCATCCCATGAATCAGAAGGTAGAATCTACCTCTCTTTTGTGCTTTTATCAAAACGAAACTATCAAATAAATGAAGGCTAGCTTAGATGCAAATTTCCGTAACATGCTTAATCTTTCTTCTACCATTAATGGCCATGTGCTTTATCAAAATAGAAAGATAAATGCTATAGATAATAAGTTTTCTCTTTTCTTTCCCAATACCAAAGATGATAATACCTAGATCTATCCTTGATTTTATGCCTAGCTAGGGGCGTTAAACGATAGCGCTTGTTGGGAGGCAACCCAATTTTATTTTTGTTTCTTACTTTTTGGTTCTGTTTAGTAATAAATAATTCATCTAGCCTCTGGTTAGATGTGGTTTTATGTTTTAATTAGTGTTTGAGCCAAGTAAAACCTATAGGATCTTCTTGGATGATAGTTATTTGATCTTGCTGAAAAAGTCAGAAACTTTCTGCTCACGAAAACAATTGTTACAAATCACCAGAACGAGATAAAATACTGATTCCAATTGCAGTAGATCATCAAACAAATTATCTAGGTCGTCCTATTTTGGTAGATTTTTCTGAGTTACAGAAGTTTGCGTTCGATACAGATTACTACAGACTGTTCTGTTTTTGACAGATTCTGTTTTTCGTGTGATGTTTGCTTATTTTGATGAGTCTATGGCTAGTATCGGAGGTTATGAACCATAGATAAGTTGGAATACAGTAGGTTTAACACCAATATAATAAATAATGAGTTCATTACAGTACCTTAAAGTGGTGGTTTGTTTTATTTCGCTAACGGAGCTCATGAGATTTTCTGTTGAGTTTTGTGTTGTGAAGTTTTCAAGTTTTTGGGTAAAGATTTGATGGATTATGGAACAAGGAGTGGAAAGAGCCTAAGGTTGGGGATTCCCAAGGCACACCAAGGTAAAATCCAAGGACAACCAAAATCCTAAGCTTGGGGATGCCCCGGAAGGCATCCCCTCTTTCGTCTTCGTCCATCGGTAACTTTACTTGGAGCTATATTTTTAGTCACCACATGATATGTGTTTTGCTTGGAGCGTCTTGTATGATTTGAGTCTTGCTTTTTAGTTCACCACAATCATCCTTGCTTTACACACCTTTTGGGGGAGACACACATTAATCAGAATTTTTTAGAATACTCTATGTGCTTCACTTATATCTTTTGAGCTAAATAATTTTGTTCTAGTGCTTCACTTATATCTTTTAGAGCACGGTGGTGGATTTATTTTATAGAAACTATTGATCTCTCATGCTTCACTTATATTATTTTGAGAGTCTTTTAGAAAAGCATGGTAGTTTGCTTTGGCTATAAAATTAGTCCTAATATGATGAACATCCAAGATAGGTATAATAAAAACTATCATATAAAGTGCATTGAATACTATGAGAAGTTTGATACTTGATAATTGTTTTGAGATATGAAGATGATGATATTAGAGTCATGCTAGTTGGGTAGTTGTGAATTTGAGAAATACTTGTGTTAAAGTTTGTGATTCCCGTAGCATGCACGTATGGTGAACCGTTATGTGATGAAGTCGGAGCATGATTTATTTATTGATGGTCTTCCTTATGTGGGGAGTTCGGGGACGAGCGATGGAATTTTCCTACCAATCTATCCCCGTAGGAGCATGCGCGTAGTACTTCGTTTCGATAACTAATAGATTTTTGCAATAAGTATGTGAGTTCTTTATGACTAATGTTGAGTCCATGGATTATACACACTCTCACCCTTCCACCATTGCTAGCCTCTCTAATACCGCGCACCATTCATCGGTATCATACACCCACCATATACCTTCCTCAAAACAGCCACCACACCTACCTATTATGGCATTTCCATAGCCATTCGAGATATATTGCCATGCAACTTTCCACCGTTCCATTTATTATGACACGCTCCAGCATTGTCATATTGCTTTGCATGATCATGTAGTTGACATCGTATTCGTGGAAAATCCACCATTCATAATTCTTTCATACATGTCACTCTTGATTCATAGCATATCCCGGTACACCGCCGGAGGCATTCACATAGAGTCATATTTTGTTCTAAGTATTGAGTTGTAATTTTTGAGTTGTAAGTAAATAAAAGTGTGATGACCATCATTATTAGAGCATTGTCCCAAGCGAGGAAAGGATCATGGAGACTATGATTCCCCCACAAGTCGGGATGAGACTTCGGACAAAAAAAGAGAAAAAAGAGAAAAAAAAGAGAAAAGGACCAAATAAAAAAATGAGAGAAAAAGAGAGAAGGGACAATGTTACTATCCTTTTACCACACTTGTGCTTCAAAGTAGCATCATGATCTTCATGATAGAGAGTCTCCTATGTTGTCATTTTTATATACTAGTGGGAATTTTATATTGTAGAACTTGGCTTGTATATTCCAATGATGGGCTTCCTCAAAAATGCTCTAGGTCTTCGTGAGCAAGCGAGTTGGATGCACACACACTTAATTTGTTTTGTTGAGCTTTCATACACTTATAGCTCTAGTGCATCCGTTGCATGACAATCCCTACTCACTCACATTGATATCTATTAATGGGCATCTCCATAGCCCGTTGGTACGCCTAGTTGATGTGAGACTATCTTCTCCTTTTTGTCTTCTCCACAACTACCATTCTATTCCACATATAGTGCTATGTCCATGGCTCACGCTCATGTATTGCGTGAAGATTGTTTGAGAACATCAAAAGTATGAAACAATTGCTTGGCTTGTCATCGGGGTTGTGCATGATTTAAATATTTTGTGTGGTGAAGATAGAGCATAGCCAGACTATATGATTTTGTAGGCATAACTTTCTTTGGCCATGTTATTTTCAGAAGACATGATTGCTTAGTTAGTATGCTTGAAGTATTATTATTTTCATGTCAATATTAAACTTTTGTCTTGAATCTTTCGGATCTGAACATTGATGCCACAATAAAGAAAATTACATTGAATGATATGCCACAATAAAGAAAATTACATTGAATCTTTCGGATCTGAACATTGATGCCACATCAAAAATTCTGTTTTTATCATTTACCTACTCGAGGACGAGCTGGAATTAAGCTTGGGGATGCTTGATACGTCTCCAACGTATCTATAATTTTTGATTGTTCCATGCTTTTATATTATCTGTTTTGGATGTTTAATGGGCTTTACTAAGCACTTTTATATTATTTTTGGGACTAACCTACTAACCCAAGGCCCAGTGCAAATTGCTGTTTTTTTCCTATTTCAGTGTTTCGCAAAAAAGGAATATCAAACGGAGTCCAAACGGAATGAAACCTTCGGGAGAGTTATTTTTGGAACAAACGTGATCCAGAGGACTTGGAGTGGACGTTAAGAAACGAACAAGGAGACCACGAGGCAGGGAGGCGCGCCTGCCCCCTGGGCGCACCCCCACCCTCGTGGGCCCCTCGTAGCTCCACCGAACTACTTCTTCCTCCTATATATACTCATATACCCCGAAACCAACCAGGAGCACCACGAAACCCTATTTCCACCGCCGCAACCTTCTGTACCCGTGAGATCCCATCTTGGGGCCTTTTCCGGCGCTCCGCCGGAGGGGGCATCCAGGGCCGGATCTATATTGGGCGGGGCCCTTGGCCAAGTAAATGGTATGGGCCCTAAGTCTAATGTATATGTACACATATCTAAAAAATAAACATATATGTATGTAGTTTTGCTTATAAAATAGTAAACGTAACATCAAACCACACATTGTAGTCTTAAAATATAACAAGTAGTATTTGCCGCGAATTTGATTACCTTAAATAAAAAATAATTCCAATGAGTCCAATGACAATAATGCGTCAATGCTTCATAAAAAAGCTTCTCCGGGCATTTCTAGATGCAAAATCATTGATTATAATCTCAAGATCAATTTTATCCAAGATATCCTTCTCAATGCAACATGTAGCCAAGCCATTCAATCTGTCTTGTAACATAGTTGACCTCAAACAATTCTTCAATAGTTTCAGTTTAGAGAAACTTCTTTCAGCTGAGGCTACAGTCACAGGTATAGTCAAGAGGATCCGATAGGCAACTGATACATTTGGATAGCAATTTGCAGCGGTAACAAACTGAAGAATCTCAAGTGCTGACATCAAAGCATCTGGCAAGGTTAGTTGCAATACTTTTAACTCGGAGAAAAAATCATCAAGATCAACATCTCGCGACTTCTTATGAGTAAAAGCTTTTGCAAAAGTGGTGCATGATTTGCGTAGACTACTTTCATCCAAAGACTTCAGATTATTTGAGTTGAATAAGAAACCAAACAAATCTTCAAATGCCTTCAGCTGATCAAATCGACTAGACAATGAAGCAATTGCGGTGTCAACAATGACAAGAAAGTATGTAACTCTGAAGGATTCAATAGCTGACAGTTGTACATCTTCATCTTCATCATTGATTTCATCAAAATGCTTCTTCCTTTTACTTTTACATTTTGTACGAAATTGGGGCTCTATGCCCATATCCAACGCAATGGCTTTGGCACTTTCAATACTGGAATTGAAGCCTTCATCTCTATACTTCTGAAAATATGACTTGACCCCATCAATGTGTTTTAGAGTAGCATCGATGCACACCATTTTTTCTTGTAACATTTTGCTCACCATATTAATAGAAAATAGTATGTCATGCCAAATAATCATACCAACTAAAGTCTCAAATTTCCCAAGTGCTTTGAACAAAGATTGAGCATCACTTACTGTAGCTGGATCATTATCCTCCCTAGCAGTCTTCTCCAACTCCTTCAAAGCTGATCTTACTTGGGAAGTTTGGTACCTTATAGGTTGGACACTCTTTATTCGGCTCTCCCAACGAGTATCAGACAAAGGTTTGAGAGTCAGACCTGGAACATTATCAAGCAAAATCTTCCACCTTTTAGTAGAACGTGCAAACAGTACATATATACGCTGGATAATACCGAAGAATGAAATGGCATGTTCGCAAGATTTTGCCATATCACAAAGAGTGAGATTCAAACTATGACATGCACATGGCAGATATAATGCTTTGGGATTAACTTCAAGCAAGCGATTCTGAACACCTTGATTTTTTTCCCTTCATGTTAGAACCATTGTCATAACCTTGCCCTCTTACATCAGCAACGTCCAGATCAAGAGAGTCCAATGTATCCATCAACACATTAAAAAGCCATAATCCTGATGTATCATGAACCTTTAAAAACTCTAGGAAAAACTCCTCGACTCTTGGAATGTTACTTGACATATTCACACAACGCACAATTAGTGTCATTTGTTCTTCATGGCTCACATCTGGAGTACAGTCCAATATAACAGAGAAATACTTGGCATCCTTGATGGTCTTTAAGATAAACTTTTTGACGGAATCAGCAAGAAGTAAGATCAACTCATCCTGAATACCATGGCCAAGATAATGATGATGTATTTCCTTGTTTTGAATGCGCCTAATATGTTCTTGCATCATAGGATCAAATTCAGCAATCATTTCAACTGAGCCCAAAAAATTGCCATTATTATGTTCAAACAGCTTCTCATTTGTTCCTCGAAATCCCAAATTACGCTTTGCAAGAAACTTCACTAAAGAAACTATCCTGAGCAATACCTGTCTCCAACGCTCTTTTTCCTTTGCAACCTTCTGCTGCATCTCATCATCAATTGTTTTGTTTCTGCTTAACCTCAACCTTAGTTCATTCCATGTATTCATGTTGGTAAAGTGTTCAACACTAACCTCATGTTCTTTGAGTCTTGCACTAATACGCCTCCAGTCCCTCAATCCATCAGATGCTAGCAATGACCTGTTCTGATTTGATTTGAATAACTTGCAACAAAAACAATAAACTTTGTCAACCTCTTTAGAGCAAACCAACCACTCTCTGTGAATAACCCCTTCATTAGCTAACTTTCTGGTGTAGTGAAAATATGAGAAATGTCTACCCTCATCATCCTTTGGGAACACCAGATCCATTTCTCTCACAGGCCCCTTTTCAATTAGAATATCCCGTTTGCTGTTGTCAAGATTATCCCATGTTCTAGGATCGTATAGAGATAACAGAGAATCAACCTGCTCATCAATATTCGGAGCATCGGGTGAAGGCTGCAAATTTTCCTCCTCCGTATTGTCCTTATTAACATCAAGACCTACATTTAAATTTAAGAAATTATAATTAGTTACTAACTTACTTCTGCAAAAAATTGAAGGTATTTAATTACTTACCCTGGCCCGAGGACTGTTCATTGACCTCATGATCAACATTTGAATTATGATCATCATCTTGATCATGTTCAGATTCTTCAATTTGATTATCATTATTGACATCAACACTACTTGTTGCCGGAAAATACATTTTTAGAGCCCCTTTTTGTGATTCAGCAAGTGCAAGATCCCTTTTTCTTTTTTTTTCCTTTTCGCACAACCGGATTTATGTTTCGGTGCCATATCACCTAAAATTATGAAGTAATCAACAACATTACATAAAGAATTAAACATTGAGCTCTCCTGTTACTATTATACGCGTCATCTAAAGAAAAAAGATAGGAAAAAAAGCCCCATATTAACTATACGCGGCCATGAGCAAGACACACTTGTGAAAACTCACGCCATTGTACGGGATGCCTGGGGCTTCGAGAGGAAGGTGCGGTGACCGGTGATGGGGTCGTACACGCACAAATCAGGGCGGCTGCTGCGGACATGGAGATGACGGCGTAGAAGGAGGAGGCCGCCGCGTCCGTCCAGCCTCGAGGAGTCGACTCGTCGCGACTCGCGATCCGTCGCGATCTCCACTCCTGTCGAGGCGTCTGTCGATCTCCGCTCCTGTCGATCCGTCGCGATCTCCGCTCCTGTCCAGCGCCTACGTGCTGGACTGCTGGGCCGGCCGGCCGGGCCAAGGCTTCTATTTTTTTAGATGTATAGTAATATATATATATATATATATATATAAGGGTATACAAAATTATGGGCCCCCTTTAGATATGGGCCCCTGGCCGCCGCACCAGGCCGCATAGGCCCAGATCCGGCCCTGGGGGCATCGATCACGGAGGGCTTCTACATCAACACCGTAGCCTCTCCGATGATGTGTGAGTAGTTTACCTCAGACCTTCGGGTCCATAGTTATTAGCTAGATGGCTTCTTCTCTCTCTTTGGATCTCAATACAAAGTTCTCCTTGATCTTCTTGGGGATCTATTCGATGTAAATCTTTTTGCTGTGTGTTTGTCGAGATCTGATGAATTGTGGGTTTATGATCAAGATTATCTATGAACAATATTTGAATCTCCTCTGAATTCTTTTATGTATGATTGGTTATCATTGCAAGTCTCTTCGAATTATCAGTTTGATTTGGCCTACTAGATTGATCTTTCTTGCAATGGGAGAAGTGCTTGCTTTGGGTTCAATCTTGCATTGCTCGATCCCAGTGACAGAAGGGGAAACGACACGTATTGTATTGTTGCCATCGAGGATAAAAAGATGGGGTTTATATCATATTGCTTGAGTTTATCCCTCTACATCATGTCATCTTGCCTAATGCGTTACTCTGTTCTTATGAACTTAATACTCTAGATGCAGGCAGGAGTCGGTCTACTTGTTGCGGACGTGATGCCTATATACATGATCATGCCTAGATATTCTCATAACTATGCACTATTCTATCAATTGCTCGACAGTAATTTATTCACCCACAGTAATACTTATGCTATCTTGAGAGAAGCCACTAGTGAAACCTATGGCTCCCGGGTCTATCTTCCATCATATTAATCTCCCAACAACTAGCTATTTCTGTTGCCGTTTATTTTGCAATCTTTACTTTTCAATATATATCATAAAAATACCAAAAATATTTATCTTATCATCTCTATCAGATCTCACTTTTGCAAGTGTCCGTGAAGGGATTGACAACCCCTTTATCGCATTGGTTGCAAGGTTCTTATTTGTTTGTGTAGGTACGAGGGACTTGCGTGTGGCCTCCTACTGGATTGATACCGTGGTTCTCAAAAACTGAGGGAAATACTTACGCTACTTTGCTGCATCACCCTTTCCTCTTCAAGAGAAAACTGACGCATGCTCAAGAGGTAGCAGCCCCCCACCCTTGTGGGCCCCTCGTAGCTCCACCGACCTACTTCTTTCGCCTATATATACTCTTATACCATGAAAACATCCAGGGGAGCCACGAAACCACTTTTCCACCACCACAACCTTCCGTACCCATGAGATCCCATCTTGGGGCCTTTTCTGGTGATCTGCCGGAGGGGGATTCGATCACGGAGGGCTTCTACATCAACACCATAGCCTCTCCGATGATGTGTGAGTAATTTACCACAGACCTTCGGGTCCATAGTTATTAGCTAGATGGCTTCTTCTCTCTCTTTGGTTCTCAATACAAAGTTCTCCTTGATGTTCTTGGATATCTATTCGATGCAATACTTTTTGCAGTGTGTTTGCCGAGATCCGATGAATTGTGGGTTTATGATCAAGATTATCTATGAACAATATTTGATTCTTCTCTGAATTCTTATATGCATGATTTGATATCTTTGCAAGTCTCTTCGAATTATCGGTTTAGTTTGGCCTACTAGATTGATCTTTCTTGCAATGGGAGAAGTGCTTAGCTTTGGGTTCAATCTGGCGGTGCTCGATCCCAGTGACAGAAAGGGAACCGACACGTATTGTATTGTTGCCATTGAGGATAAAAGGATGGGGTTTATATCATATTTCTTGAGTTTATCCCTCTACATCATGTCATCTTGCCTAATGCGTTACTATGTTCTTATGAACTTAATACTCTAGATGCATGCTGGATATCAGTCGATGTGTGGAGTAATAGTAGTAGATGCAGAATCGTTTCGATCTACTTGACACGGACGTGATGCCTGTGTTCATGATCATGCCTAGATATTCTCATAACTATATATGCGCTTTTCTATCAATTGCTCAGCAGTAATTTGTTTACCCACCGTAATATTTGCTATCATGAGAGAAGCCACTAGTGAAACCTATGGCCCCCGGGTCTATTTTACATCATATTAGTTTCCCGTCAACTAGCTATTTCTGTCGCTGTTTATTTTGCAATCTTTACTTTCCAATCTATACAACAAAAGTACCAAAAATATTTATCTTATTATCTTTATCAGACCTCAGTTTTTCTACTGGCCGTGAAGGGATTGCCAACCCCTTTATCACGTTTTAGCAAGGTTCTTGATTGTTTGTGCAGGTACTAGGCGACTTGCGTGTAATCTCCTACTGGATTGATACCTTGGTTCTCAAAAACCGAGGGAAATACTTACGCTACTTTGCTGCATCACCCTTTGCTCTTCAAGGGAAAACCAACGCATGCTCAAGAGGTAGCGGGGCCCTTGCGGTGACGATGAGACGAGACGGGTGGTCAGTTCCGGCACTAGCTCGGCGCAAGCCCAACGCTTTTCTCCTACAATGCTCGTTGACAAATCTGAGTTGCCTGGTCGTCGGCACGTCGGTTCACTTTTTGGCATCGGCGACGCAGGCCTCTTCGCATGCATGTTTGTGGTGAGAGCTAATCGGTGGACATCGATGGTGGAGTCGGAGTCGCCCTAGCGGAGGCGTGATGACGATGACAGTGGGCTGCAACGTCGAAGGTGCTTTTTCCTCGACGTCTTGTGTGCGTTCTTGTGTGGGTTGCCAGGTCGCCATGTGTGCCTTGCTTTTGCATGCATGATGTGATGGTTTTCGTTCGGTTTTTCGTTAATTAACTGGACAACCCTCCTTGGCCTTTTTAATGAATCGGGCCCTAGGGGACCGCGTTTAAAAAAACGACAATTTAAAACTTCATTTGATTGATTCAGTCAAGTAAACAAAATTATGAATCCAAGAAAGAAATCATACCTACTACCTTCCACTGATCTGCCAAATCTGTCAAGACAAATAAAGACATTAAGAACCAATATTTCTGAATCCGAAGTACTCAATTATCTTATGAAAAAAGGTCAAATAAGCAATTTACAATCATTTCATACTACGTACTAGCGTAGCCTACCCATTCCCCAACATGATGGTTTTAAGAACCACTAGTATACCACTAACGGGCTGCATACTCGTCTGTAAGTACAAGCTTGCGTTTGTCCAAGCATTTATTTATTGTTGATAGCATATAAATACAAAGTTTATAACAATGTATAATACAAATGAAGCGAAAAGAAGCAATATCAATAATTATGCATGCCACCATGTAATAGAGGTCAATAAATGCCGCAAAAAAGCAACATCAATAATTATAACATATACAAACGATTGCATGATATTTATTAAGATTCAGTAAGACACATCAACATTAATTTAGCAGAAAAAGTGCAATACTGATACCTAATATTCATGAGTATGGGGTACTCCAGCAATATTTATTTTTGAGATCATGTATATGCAAGATTCATCAATGCACAAGATTTGATTGTGCAAGCCTCTGTATAAGCTACAACAATATACCACACAAAAAATAATGCGAAATAAATGTAAGATATACTTACATAAGTGTGGATGATACAAAATAGCCAACAAGATCGATATGGGTACTATTTTAGAATGGAGACATAAATGCAATGTCGATACCTAAAGTTTTTATTTTGGCTCAATATGTTATCTTCAACATTAAATGCCATAATGATGAAATATATAATTTTATGTAAAATAAAGTCATTGGTATTTATGTAAAACTAGCAAGATACTCCGATACTAATTAGGGGAGGTACATAAATGCATGAAATCAACCAATTGATATCTAAGATTTTGTTGTGCGTCTATATAAACACCTGTAAAGGAGCTTGGAAGAGAAAAACAAAGACCAAACATAAGTCACATTTTTCCTCATGGCACTCATCAAGAGAAACACAAGGATGGTCATGTACAACATAGTTGTTGCTTTATTGGTCATTGTGTTCATGTTCTCAACATTGCCGTCCTGCCAAGCAAGTAAGCAACATTATTTATATTTTTCATGCAGTTTCCAAATGTTGAAATTAATTAATCTGTCAGCAAATATTTTAGTTTTATGGACTGTATTAATAAATTTTTTCTTATGTGATGTATTGCATTGTAGTTCAACGACGCTTATGCAGAGATTTAGCGGGTTGCACTGATGTGTCGTGCCAGAGTGACTGCTTAGAAAGAGGCTTTCGCCCACCTTATCAATTGGAATGCGAAACCAACCACCATCATCTTCAGTGCTGCTGTAGACAGTTCGGTTCCATATTAAAATGAGAGCCACAAAGTTTCTCAGCTTATGCAATGCAATGCTGTATACTGATGCCAATAATTGAATGAACTTATATTTTCTTATAAACATAGGTATTAGAGGCATCAATCTCATTGGATTGCCATGGAACATTTTGATGAAGGAAGACTGACCACATAGGATGTGTTTGTTACACCCATACATGTACATGGGGCGTGTTGGAAATATGAGCAGTTTACCATATGATTTAATCCATAAAAATAGTAGATAAAACATGACCATAATAGTAAAGATTAAACTAGTCATGTAGTCTATCAGAGAGTGAGAAAATAACATATGTAGTAGTGAATTTGAACATGGCATATCTAGTCCAATTGCTAGAACAAGAAATTGAACTAAAATTAGGAAAAAACATATTAAATAGAGGAGACGTGAACACGTCCTTGACAGGAGCAGGGCGGCGCCATTCGTGATGCTATCGCCCTTGTTACCGAAGAGGTTGCCTATGTCCTGGAAGAAGTCATCGTTGGGGAAAGTGTCTTCGACGTCCGTAGCGACATCTGGGGTGGAGAAGCCAGTAGTCGCACAGAGCGCTCCGCAAACACCTTATTTCCCTTCACCCGTAAATGACTCAATGTCACGTGGTTCCGGAGGCCTACTGTCCCTGTCGGCGGTGCACGCCGTAAGCCGGGATGGGGAAGAACCTGGTAGCGCAGTGCACTGGAACTTGGTAGCAGGAGGCAAGTGGTGCTCTGTTTCTGTGTGTCTATGGAGAGGAGAGACCTCTATTTTATAAGCACGGAAAGCCGAGGCAAATAGGCTACGACGGGAAATGAAACGAAGAGACGGGAGACGAAGAGGTGGCAGCCAAAGGCGAACAAACCTCATAACCAATCATCACTAACAGCAGCAGCAAAACGCTTCAGCTTCATGCATGCTCTAGGCATTCCCGCAACCCGTGGCGCGACGCGGTGTGTCGTGATGAGGCGAGGCAAGGCGTGGCTGGGCGGGTGGCAGAGGAGGAGCGTGTGAGAACCTCTCTTCTTATCATGCTCATACAAATGGGGAAAGAGCTCACCTTATGAGGAGGTGTAACTCTCTCTCAACTAGCAATGTGGGACTAAACTTTAGCCCCACCTCTTGACATGCGTGAATGGGCCAATATGGCCTCTAAGATTTATTATGAATTTCTGAAATATTTATTGGGCAGGTCCAATATGTGCCAAAAGCGGTGCTGCTGCCTAAGAGGTTTCCCCACACCCGCGAATCACATGTGGACGCCTACGCAAGATACCCACAGTCCCATTTTCTTCTTAAGCTAAACAATAACCCAAAATTCTACATCCAAAATCCTGACAGTTGTATACGCCAAAAATATATCATATAATTCCAATACGGGACTACTCAAACGGCATAGATCTAATCACATGAACGACCAACTCTTCACCCAGAGTTTCGATGCGGACCGCGGAGTCGCGTATTGTTTCTCGATGAGCTGGCCTTCGGCCGGGAGGCCCAATCAACCATATTGCTCTGTTTTTTTCTCCTAGAGTAGCGTCCACTTAGGACAGCCTGCAAATCGTGCCATGAGAGCAGATCTGACGGACATAGATCACCCAGAAGCGAATCGAATGGCTGAGAGGGCAGGGATTTGGTGCAGTTTTACTGTCCTAAAATGTCCAGAGCTTCAGATATTATAATCCCACACAAATACTGCAAGTACGTACAACAGAATTGATGATTCAGGCGAAAACAGCAGTAGAGATGTGCTGCTAAGGCTTGATGTCAGTATGTCACACAAATAACTTAGCTTAGAAACCAAGTTGGATTATAACCTGTTGCCTCATAAGTCATGATCCAAGTTACTGTGAAAACAACTGGTATTGCTGTCAGGTGTCGGTTTCCATGGGACGCACGCGCGCAACGAGGCTCGAAACAACAAAGTCAGTCTTGTACTGTGAATGATCGTGCATAAGATCAGGAAGGTTGACGGATGCTCATATTGATACGATCCATCATGTGAGGCATCATCGTCAGTGCCAAGATGGTTAAAAGTAATGTTGATGCTACAGTGTTCTATTGATGATCAAATGATGGGTGTGGCGGTGGTGATTACGTATCCATGATGGTGATGTCCTGGCTCGCTTTGACCACACTCTTCAAGGTGCCACCATCCCAGAACTCGCTCAAGCAATAGCGGATTGACTTGACCCAGAACAATTGATTTGCTCTAAAAAATCTTTAAGTAATCCATCTAGCAACATAAATCGGCAACGAGTCCAATCTTTAGAACAAGACCAACTAGATGCTTCAACAAAGAAGCTCAAATCACAAAGCATCATCGTGGCAAGGATGATAACACCAAGCAAAACATCCGCTTGGCGATAACGATTCAGTTTGACAAGCGATGACCACTGACCATGATAGATTTTTTTGTTGCCGCAAACATAACCACTGACAAAAGATGTTCAATGAAAGGTGAAAATGATGCACTTGTCACCATCCCACTGCTTGTTCTTCTCTTCAAAATTTTAGCATGTGATGTCAAATCCTGCAATGAACAACAGAACAAACAGTTCAGTATAGGAGACTCTGGAAGATACCAAACAAAGCACTCCGTAATAGAATATTCAAGACAGAAACTGCATAATACAGTTCAGTAGCGACACTGGCTCACACGCAAAAAAGTACTATACTATCAGAATATGCCAAAAACAATAGAACCAACAATTCAGCATTGAAACTTTTTTTGCGGGTTCAGCACTGAAACTATACCAGGCAAAAAATATCACCTGTAAAATGCACAAGAAACAAAAGAAAACATTTGTTCTTTTGTATACAACTGTTAGAATTAATGGGCTAGGCCCATAGCAATTTCTGAAATCTCAAAGCCCATGTGTAAAATGGCAAGTGGTGGTGCTAAGTTTAGTCCCACCTTGGAAGTTGAAGAAGAGTTGGACCTCTTTATATAGTGGGTTCTCTCCACCACTCTAAGTGGTGTGTGAGAAGAGAAAGGGAAAACCACACGCGCGCGCTCGCTCGCCTCGCCTGGCCGTGGCGTACATGCGACAAGTTTTTTGATTTCTTGTCCGGTAAGTATACGAATTAGAAACCGAGTCGGTTTGGGATTGTGGTCGCGACACAATACCGCCTCTGGTCCTAATATATATACAGCTACCGGCTGCAGCCAGAGACACACCGAAAAACACCTAGGGTTTTGCCTCATCTCACAACTTGCGCCGCCATCGTAGTCTACTCCATCCCAAACGCCGGCGTGCATCGGCGTGTGGGAGAGCAGGTCTCCGGAACCGTTCGTCTTTGCGATCCTGCACCGGGAGAGGACGAATTAGGTTTTTGGGAAGCGCTGTGCGCGACTGCTCAAATTCGTCATCACGGGTCGTCTTCCGTCCAAGTCGGGCGGTGCTACTCATCGTCGTATTCATCACCGTCAGCAGCAGATCGTCACCAACATCGTCATCAACACTGTCGCACCCATAATAGCTAACGATCAGTACGTCCAACATCCTCTGTTCATGTCTGTTTCTACAGCTATTGTTACGTGTTTGCTGCTGTTATGCATGTCTTGCTGTTCTTCTAGTTTGCTAGATTATTGCATGCTAGTATCTCTTCTAGTCATGAATTATTTACTGGAATTAATCATGAACTTGCCTAATATTCCAACATTCCAAAAACCTAATTATAGGCAATTTCCTGAGTTAACTATGGCTGGATTCGCTGATGCACTGAGGCCGGATAAGTTTACCGGTGTGCACTTTAAGAGGTGGCAGGTGAAGACCACGCTCTGGCTTACTGCTCTGAAAGTTTTCCACGCTAGTGTTGGTGCTCCAGAGGGAATGACCGACGAAGATCGGAGAAAATTCCAGGAAGCCAATACTATGTTTGTGGGATGCATTCTGAGTGTTCTTGCTGACCGTCTGTGTGATGTGTACATGCACATAAACGACGGAAAAATTCTGTGGGATGCACTGAATGCAAAATTCGGTGCAACAGATGCAGGCAGTGAACTGTACATCATGGAGAGTTTTCATGACTACAAGATGGTGAATAACCGTTCTGTGGTTGAACAAGCTCATGAGATACAGTGCATTGTGAAGGAACTTGAACTCCTTAAATGTGTTCTACCCGACAAATTCGTGGTTGGGTGCATGATTGCAAAGTTGCCTCCTTCATGGAGGAATTTCGCCACAACTCTGAAGCATAAGAGACAGGAGATATCAGTTGAAAATCTGATTGCATCTCTTGATGTTGAAGAAAAAGCTCGGGCTAAAGATACCACTGAAAAAGGAGGTGAGGTTCAGCCTACTGCTAACATGGTGCAGAGGTACCCACAGAACAAGAACAAAGGGAAGAACAAACCTGTTTTCAACAAGCCTACCAAGACTACTACCTTCAAGAAGAAGAAGTTCAACAAGGCTGAGCTAGAGTGCTACGCCTGTGGGAAGCCTGGACACTTTTCCAAGGAATGCCCTGAACGTGCAGACCGCAGAGGGAAAACAAGCTCCAAGACTGTCAACATGGTGACCGCTAGCAATACTGATGGGTATGGTAATTTACCTATTGTGCTTTCAGTATTTCAATCATCTTCGTGGTGGATTGATTCGGGTGCTAACGTTCATGTGTGTGCTGACATCTCCCTTTTTACTTCTTATCAGGTCGCAAGGGATTCTTCCGTCCTAATGGGGAATGGGTCACATGCTTCTGTTCGTGGCATTGGCACGGTGGATCTGAAGTTTACTTCGGGAAAGATCGTGCAACTAAGGAACGTGCAGCATGTCCCTACTATGAACAAGAATCTAGTTAGCGGCTCCCTTCTATGTCGAGATGGATTTATGGTAGTTTTAGAGTCCAATAAAGTAATCGTGTCAAGATTTGGACAATTTATAGGAAAAGGCTATGAGTGCGGAGGCTTGTTCCGTTTTTCTCTTTCAGATTTTTGCAATAAGTCAATAAACCAAATTTGTGCTAGTGTTAATGATGATGCAAGTATTTGGCACTCTCGTTTATGTCATATTAATTTTAGTTTAATGTCTCGGCTATCCAGCATGAGTTTAATTCCGAACTTCACAGTTGCCAAAGGTTCTAAGTGCCATAGTTGTGTGCAATCTAAGCAACCTCGAAAGCCTCATAAGGCTGCCGAGGAGAGAAACTTGGCACCTCTAGAACTCATACATTCTGATCTTTGTGAGATGAATGGTGTGTTGACCAAAGGTGGAAAGAGATATTTCATGACTTTGATTGATGATGCGACTAGATTTTGCTATGTTTATTTGTTGCAAACTAAAGATGAAGCATTAGACTACTTTAAAATCTATAAAGTTGAAGTTGAAAATCAACTAGAGAGAAAGATCAAGCGTCTTAGGTCCGATCGTGGTGGAGAGTATTTTCCAAAAGTTTTTGATGAATTTTGTGAGGAACATGGTATTATTCATGAGAGGACGCCTCCCTATTCACCTCAATCAAATGGAGTGGCCGAGAGGAAAAACTGCACATTGACTGACTTGGTGAATGCCATGTTAGACACTGCTGGTTTATCTAAGGCATGGTGGGGGGAGGCTCTATTGACTTCATGTCATGTCCTGAATAGAGTTCCCAACAATAATAAAGAGAAAACCCCTTATGAGGAGTGGGTTGGGAGAAAACCATCACTTTCTTATTTGCGCACTTGGGGATGTTTGGCAAAGGTCAATATTCCTATTCCTAAGAAACGCAAACTTGGACCAAAGACAGTGGATTGTGTGTTTCTAGGGTATGCTCAACGGAGCATTGCTTATAGGTTTTTAGTGGTAAAATCTGAAGTACCTGATATGCATGTTGATACTATAATGGAATCTCGTGATGCAACATTTTTTGAGAACATATTTCCTATGAAAGATATGCATAGCATTGCTAGATTTTCTTCTGAGATAATTCCTGAATCTAGTACAACTGATGAATATTTCGAACAATCACATGAGGAAGTCCTTGAGAAGGATAACAATGAAGTTCCTAGAAGGAACAAGAGACAAAGGATTGCAAAATCCTTTGGTGATGATTTCATTGTATACCTTGTGGACGACACACCCAAGACGATTGCAGAAGCATATGCATCTCCGGATGTAGATGATTGGAAAGAAGCTGTTCATAATGAGATGGACTCAATTCTTTCTAATGGAACTTGGGAACTAACTGATAGACCATATGGTTGTAAACCTGTGGGCTGTAAGTGGGTGTTCAAAAAGAAGCTAAAGCCTGATGGTACTATTGATAAGTACAAGGCGCGGCTAGTGACCAAGGGCTACACTCAGAAAGAAGGCGAAGATTACTTTGACACCTATTCACCCGTTGCTAGAATGACCACCATTCGAGTGTTACTTTCCTTGGCTGCCTCTTATGGTCTTATCATTCATCAAATGGATGTAAAGACAGCTTTTCTCAATGGAGAGTTGGAAGAGGAGATCTATATGGATCAGCCTGACGGGTTTGTGGTAAAGGGTGAAGAGAGAAAGGTGTGCAAGTTGTTAAAATCTTTGTATGGTCTGAAACAGGCACCTAAGCAATGGCATGAGAAGTTTGAAAGAACTCTGACTTCTGCAGGATTTGTCATTAACGAGGCTGATAGGTGTGTTTACTATCGCCATGGTGGGGGCAATAGTGTCATATTATGTTTGTATATGGACGACATACTGATCTTTGGTACAAACATTAATGCAATTAATGAGGTCAAGTCTTTTCTATCAAAAAGTTTTGACATGAAAGATCTGGGAGAAGCCGATGTAATTCTAAACATCAAACTTATTAAGGATGAGAGTGGGATTACATTAACGCAATCTCACTATGTTGAGAAGGTCTTGAACCGATTCGGTTTTATGGATAGCAAGCCTTCTCCAACACCTTATGATCCCAGCGTGACACTCAGAAAGAACAAGAAAGAAACGAGAGATCAATTAAGATACTCTCAAATTGTCGGTTCACTCATGTACTTAGCTAGCGCTACAAGACTAGATATCTCTTTTGCTGTGAGCAAACTGAGTAGGTTCATGTCCAACCCGGGTGATGATCATTGGCATGCACTAGAAAGGGTCTTGCGCTATCTGAGAGGTACTATGAGTTACGGAATTACTTATTCAGGGCATCCTGCTATGCTAGAAGGATATAGTGATTCAAATTGGATCTCCGATGTTGATGTACTTTACGCAACAAGTGGGTATGTATTTACTCATGGTGGTGGCGCAGTGTCATGGAGGTCTTGCAAGCAAACCATATTGACGAGGTCAACTATGGAAGCAGAATTAACTGCTTTGGACACAGCTACCGTTGAGGCAGAATGGCTGCGTGAGCTCTTGATGGACTTGCCGGTTGTTGAAAAACCTGTACCGGCTATTCTTATGAATTGTGATAACCAAACGGTTATCGCTAAAGTGAATAATTCTAAAGATAATGCAAAGTCATCAAGACACGTGAAAAGACGTTTGAAGTCTGTCAGGAAGTTGAGAAACTTCGGAGTAATAACTGTTACATATATACAAACAGACAAAAACCTGGCAGATCCCTTTACAAAGGGACTATCACGAAATGTGATAGATATTGCATCGAGGGAGATGGGTATGAGACCCATAGATGTTACACCATAGTAGTAACCCAACCTTTGTGATCGGAGATCCCGTGAATTAGGATCTGGGAAGAACAAGCTATTGGTTAACTGAGGAGAGTAATAACTTATGATCGTCTCCAAGTGAAGATGCAAAAATGTCAGAGCTGTAAGGCAGGTTGGCAACATGCCTTAATGTGGTTCTATTGGCTATAATTAGCAAAGATGCTGTCCTACATAGCAGTCTCGAAAGAACACACCTATATGAGTTCTGACTGTAAACGTCGCAGTCTATGAGATTTGGGTGATCTCTAGTAAGCTCACGAAGAGACCAGGGAGTATGACGTATAAGCTCCAAACCGCGGGGTAGCCTACTGGCGGTCAGGTACTGGTTAAGACTTTGAGTGAAACCTGTTCACACAAAACTAGCAATTCAAGGCATAGTCCATTGTCAAGTTGTGAATGTATGTAGCTTAAAGTTCTAGGCAGAAGTTCAACTTAACAGTCTCTGCTGAAACACTGGTATATTAAACAAGTGGTGAGAGAAGGCAAATCTCTAAATGGGTATTTGAGATCTAGTGGGGGATTGTTAGAATTAATGGGCTAGGCCCATAGCAATTTCTGAAATCTCAAAGCCCATGTGTAAAATGGCAAGTGGTGGTGCTAAGTTTAGTCCCACCTTGGAAGTTGAAGAAGAGTTGGACCTCTTTATATAGTGGGTTCTCTCCACCACTCTAAGTGGTGTGTGAGAAGAGAAAGGGAAAACCACACGCGCGCGCTCGCTCGCCTCGCCTCGCCTCGCCTGGCCTGGCCGGGCCGTGGCGAGGCGAGGCGAGGCGAGGCGAGGCGTACATGCGACATGCGCGTGAATGGTCCGCCGAAATCCGGTCCGTCTCCTTGCAGGAGCGCAGCTTCCTTTTGCTGTTTTATTTTTATGTCTTGGCAGACAAGTTTTTTGATTTCTTGTCCGGTAAGTATACGAATTAGAAACCGAGTCGGTTTGGGATTGTGGTCGCGACACAATACCGCCTCTGGTCCTAATATATATACAGCTACCGGCTGCAGCCAGAGACACACCGAAAAACACCTAGGGTTTTGCCTCATCTCACAACTTGCGCCGCCATCGTAGTCTACTCCATCCCAAACACCGGCGTGCATCGGCGCGTGGGAGAGCAGGTCTCCGGAACCGTTCGTCTTTGCGATCCTGCACCGGGAGAGGACGAATTAGGTTTTTGGGAAGCGCTGTGCGCGACTGCTCAAATTTGTCATCACGGGTCGTGTTCCGTCCAAGTCGGGCGGTGCTACTCATCGTCGTATTCATCGCCGTCAGCAGCAGATCGTCGCCAACATCGTCATCAACACTGTCGCACCCATAATAGCTAACGATCAGTACGTCCAACATCCTCTGTTCATGTCTGTTTCTACAACTATTGTTACGTGTTTGCTGCTGTTATGCATGTCTTGCTGTTCTTCTAGTTTGCTAGATTATTGCATGCTAGTATCTCTTCTAGTCATGAATTATTTACTGGAATTAATCATGAACTTGCCTAATATTCCAACAACAACTTCATAATATAGGCAATGCAGCTAATTTTTTTTTAAATAATACATTTTTTTTAAATTACAGAAATAATACGCAGAAAAAAGAATTTACAAAAATAATACACCGTCGGCCCACTGCAGGCCGACTGAGCCCAGTCGGCCCACAGCAGGCCGATCGGCTAGCAGGAGGCCGACTGCAGGCCGGGCTGGCACGCAGCGGCCTGTGGTTGGTCAGGCCACGTCGCGAGGGGGAGGCAGTGGCCTGTCGGCGTGGTGCACTCCTGTCGGCCTGCGGCCCGCCGATCGGCCACCTGGTGGCCGACAGGGTGCTGCCGACCTGACGCGCGCTGGCCGTCCCGCCCTTATCCTCTCCTTCCTCTCCTTCCTCCATTATTCTTCTCCCGTGGCTCATTTCTTCTGTGTTCTTCCTCCTCCTCTCTCTACAGAAAAATGGCACACATTTGTACACCTAAATGAGCTACATTTTCGCGATTTTGGCACCGTGAATGGGTTCAACTCATTTAGGGCAGCCAAAAGAGGCGTCGATCTACTGACGGGGTAGCTCGTGGTGGTCGTGGTGAGCATTTTGGTGGAGGTGGTGGTGGTGAAGTTGGGGCAGTGTTCGTCGTTGGGGCAGTTGGGGTGGTGAGGTGGTGGTGGTGGTGGAGGTGGTGGTGGAGGTGGTGGTGGAGGTCGTTCGTCGTTCGTCGTTCTTCGTTCGCACGCACGCTTCAAGGGTATATTTCAGCCCACATTTTATTTTTCGTAGGTGCTCCGGTAGTATACGTAAATATTGTTATTTGCCGCGGTAGTATACGTAAATATTTGTGTGCGATTATTGTTATTTGGCCCGGTAGTATACGGAAATATTGTTATTTGCCCCGGTAGTATACGTAAATATTATTCGTTCGCACGCACGCTTCGTTCGATGTGAAATTAAATTTGTGTGCGATTATTGTTATTTGCCCCGGTAGTATACGTAAATATTTGTAGTTGCTACGGCAAATATTCGTAATATAGTTATAGGTGTGTGAATTGTATTAGTTGTTAGTGGGGATAATAAGTTGTTGCTTAATACTTGACACGTACACAGGTGCGGGATAAGAAGTTGGAAACATGAATAAAAAGTTGGAAAGAAGAGACAAGTTTTTTTTAAAGAGTTGGGGTCGGCATGTGCATAGCATGTCAATGTGATGGAAATTTAACAAGCAAACAAAAAATAGGAAAAGTAGAACTACATGTTAAAAAACGTTTCAGTCCGTACCCGATGCCAATATGAAGCGGATTACCCGCTAACCTTTATTATGCGTATTTTCTAAAGTTTAACCCATAACAAGCAATGCCACACTGTTTTTTTTAAACGGCCACGCTGTAGTTTAACAAAAAAACTTCGGATAAAAACTTCTTTGCAAGGAAGAATTTTACATGATCGTAGAAATAAGACACATGCCTTTTTCTAAATTATTCTTAACATAGATTAAAATAAAAAATACATCAACATGGGCCATATAATTCAAATAAACTGAATTATCATATTTGTCGGTTATATTATTATTATTATTTGAGGCCTATTTATTATTAGTAAACATGGGCCTATTTATTATATTATTATTAAAACAAGAGTCAAGCAACTCATCATAATCGTCCACATAGATTAAATTATATTGATCGTGAAATTTACTATGGTCCTGGTAATATATATATAGACATGTCTAATACTTGTATTTCTATGTTGAAAAAAAATAGGTGAGTCGAGATGTCCGATGTAGTGAAGTTGAGATTTTACTATGGTCCTGGTACTGTCCAAACAAATGAGTTGGGAGCAGATCTGAGTGAATTTACTCACATAGAGTTGGCAATCAGCGCACCACAAACATGGTCTGTTAGTCAGTTGAAAGAATGGATTGCGGCAAGTTTAGGTCTTGATACTGAAACACACACCGTCGGTGTTCATGCATTGTGGACACGGTCAAGTTCAAAAATTTACTTTTATTTGAGGCCAATAGAGGGAGACTCCGATTGGGTGCGGTGGTTACAAGGTTGTGAACGAAGGGGATGCAATCCTGTTGCTTTAGTGCTTCCCGTCGTGAAGGAGGTCACTGCACATGAAGGGGAGGGTGGCTACGAAGGACAGAGCAGTCATGTAGCAGGAGGAAATGCTTATGGTTACGAACAAGGACAAAGCAGTCAGGTAGAAGGAGGAAATGCTTATGGTTATGAACCAGGGCAGAGTAGTCAGGTAGAAGGAGGAAATGCCGATGGTGATTACAATGGCGAGGTGGACGCTGACGAGGTAGATGGGCACATGCAGAACCAGATGGAAGAAGAAGACACCGATGTTGAAAGGGGTCATGCCGATGATTCTGACGAGTCAGATGAAGAAGAAAATGCAGAGGAGGTCCCGAATCCTGCATGGTGGAATCATGACTTATCATCTGCAATGACCGTGAATGATGGACATGATTCAGCCTGGCAATATCACCAGAACAATATTGCGACGGGTGCTATGTATCCGAACAAGCAAGCCCTGAAGGATGCAATAATTAATTGGGCAATGTCCACGCAAAGGGTTTTCAAAGCTGAGGTGTCTAGTCAGAAATTCCTCACAATGGTATGCAAGAACGCAGATTGTCCCGCAAGGGTGCACGGCTTTCTCCCTAAGTATGGCACAAGTTGGGTGATAAGTGACTTAGTTAATCACACTTGTCTTATTCCCTGCATCCCTCAAGATCATGCCAACCTTTCATCCACGCTTATTGCTCGACTGTTTTACGATGAGATAGTGCAAGGCAAAGCTATGGAAGTGAAGGCAGTGCAGACAAAAGTGTTCGCCAGGTTGAAGTACAGAATTTCTTATGGCAAGGCTTGGAGGGCTAAGCATGCAGCGCTTGAGAGGAGATTTGGTTCTTATTTTGATGCATATGACTCTGTTGTCCACCTCCTCCACACCCTGCAGCAGCGGAATCCAGGCACCTATATCGATACCCAAGACATGTTCATGCTAGAGTTCCCAACTGTGAGGGTTTTGCATCGTCTCTTCTTCTCTTTCGGTGTATGCATCGAAGCTTCCAGGCATTGCCGACCGGTGATATGTGTTGACGGTACTTTTCTCACAGGCAAGTACAAGGGTCAGATCCTGACAGCCATAGGTCAAGACGGCCAAAATCAAGTCGTCCCACTGGCATTTGCTTTTGTGGAGAGTGAGAACATTGAAAGTTGGACATGGTTCTTCAGGCAGTTGAAAATATCAGTTGTGAAGGAGAAGCCCAATGTGTGCATCCTTCATGACAGGCATGCAGGTATACTCAGTGCGATAAGGACACTGACAAACCCAGGCCCTGAGGAACAAGTTCCATGGCAGGACTTGCAGAGCCGTTGGTGCATGCGCCATCTCGGGGCTAATTTCTTCTCGCAGTTTAGAAATAAGAACCTGATGAATCTGTTCAAAAAACTCTGCAAGCAGAACCAGTTATGGAAGTACAATTTGATACGCGACAGACTTAATGTGTGCACGCAGAGACACGTGAGGGACAGGAAAGCTGCAAGAGATGCAGTGGTGAGGGCACATGTTGAAGCAGTAGCTGCACAGTTGGCAACAGGAACAGCGGCCGTGGAGGAGGAGGCTGTTGGGCTATGTGACCTGCCAGGCTTTGACCCACCCGGTACTAGGAGAAGGCTCAGGAGGTCGATTAAAACCTTCGAGCAGTGGATAGAGCATGAGCCTCTGGAGAGGTGGTCTTTGCTACATGACACACATGGAGCAAGGTACGGTGTCATGACAACGAACCTCGCGGAAACATACAACTTTGTCCTCAGAGGAAACCGGGCATTGCCACTTACAGCCATCGTTGAGGGTATTTTCTATGGCACCGTCAAGTATTTCAGAGACAGACGTCAAATAGCAGAGCAGCATATCTTGAACAACCCAAATACACGGTACTGTGAAGGAGTCACGGAGTACATGGACAACAAGATGCAAAGAGCTAGGTCACACACTGTAGTCGCCATCGGTAATCAAGAAAGAAGGTTTGAGGTCCGCTTAGCCAACAACAAATTCGGATGTGCAAATGAGTTGAGGACGCATGAGGTGAAAATTGGCAATGAAGCCTGGCCAACGTGTGAGTGCACATGCAATAAACCGAAATTGCTTCACCTACCTTGCTCACATGTACTTGCTGCTTGCGGGCAGCTTGGAATGGACGCAATATCGTTTGTGTCTCCATATTTTCTGAAAGAGGCTGTCCTCAATACCTGGACAGGTGAGCTGATGGGTTTTTGATCAATGGGTAATTTCAACAGCGTCAACCCCGCCGAAAGGCGTTACATTCCAAACCCAGAGCATATGCATACAAGTAGAGGCAGACGGCAGTGTCAGCGCATCCGAAATGATATGGATGAATCTGAAGCAGGAGGTCCGACTAGGCAATGCATTCTATGCAATGAATTTGGCCATAGGGACAATAATTGTCCCACTTTCGTCACTGGGCGTGGACGAGGCAACCGGGGAAGAAGAGGAGGTAGAGGCAGTAGAGGAGTAAGGGCGAGAGGAAGAAGCTAAGCTAGCACTAGTTTGTTCTGAATTTGTATTAAGTGTGGTGTGGCACTATGTTCTGAATTTGTATTAAGTGTGGCACTATGTTCTGAATTTTTATTAAGTGTGGCACTATGTTCTGAATTTTTATTAAGTGTGGCACTATGTTCTGAATTTGTATTAAGTGTGGCACTATGTTCTGAATTTTTATTAAGTGTGACACTATGTTCTGAATTTTTTATGTGCAGAAATGTCGGGATTGTGGTTGCTGAATGGGGACATTGATAGGGGTCATCGTGCTGCGATATGGTATGAGCGCAAGCTTGAGCCTCTGGTCACTCGCACTCCTAAGGAAAACAAGAAGATACACTCAGGATGGATTCAGCGGTACGTGCTTTATTAATTTGCACACTGACATGCATATTAATGGTTGAAATGGGAGACACTAACTGAAAAGTTCTCTGATGAAGGTTGAAATGGGCTGGCCTTTTACCTTTCGCACGTCTGGTTGAGTCTATCCCGGGTGAGAAACACGTCGCCATCGATGGGTCTTTGCTGAGCTGCTTAGTGGACCGTTGGAGGCCAGAGACCCACACGTTTCACTTCAGATGGGGAGAGATGGCTCCTACTCTGGAGGATGTGTCACTTTTGCTCGGACTACCGTTGGCAGGTCATGCCGTAGGACCGTTGGACGCACCGGTTGGTTGGGAGCGAGCTCTTACAGAACATTTTCACGGTGTTTTTCCGGATGCTCCGGATCCGGTATGGGAGCATCACGGACCTAAGTATGAGTGGTTGCTAAATTTCCAGGTAATTTCCCCTACCTATTATCTTCAAGTTATCGCGCATAAAGTTTTACAGAAAATAATTGCGGCTTACTAAAACTTTCTCTTCGCTTAATGCAGATCCAGAACTTCCGGGCGCCGTTGACTGCGGAACAGATCACTCGGAGCCTCGAGGCCTACTTACTGTGGCTTTTCGGCAAGGTAATGTTCACGGAGAACCATGTCACCACTATTAGCGCCCTCTACATCCCTATGGCACTCGAGATAGCGAGCGCTCAGACGGCGGATCAGATCAGACAGAGGAGTTGGGGTTCGGCGGTGTTAGCGGCTACATACCGAGGTATGTGCAACGGTTGCCAGCTTACATCGAGAAAGCCAGCCCTTCTTGGATGCCCTCTATTCCTCCAGCTGTGGTCGTGGGAGAGGTTCTTTATAGGGCGACCAGATGTACGTGTTCATGAGCCTATAGACGCCATGTTTGATGTTGACGGCATCGACATGCCTACTTTCAGTCTGTGTTGGACTCGTCGCAAGGTATGCACCGTGTTGTAGTTTAATGCAACTTTTTCTGCACAAGAGATCGTTTGAGGATGGCCTGGCCAGCGGTGGGAGTAGTAGGGGGCGGTGAGGCCTCCGCCGCATCGCAGCCGGCCACGGGAGGCAGGAGCACGAGGCACGACCGGCGCTGGTTTGGGCGGCTGGAGCAAGAAGACGAGAGGTTGAAGAAGCACTACGGCCGTTGGATGGACATCGTACGGTCACTGGAGCTAGAATCGTGCATATTGACTAAGTTAACAAAGCCCTCCGTCCCCGTCAACTTACTAGGCCCACAAGTCAGCCTGCCACTATACTGGGTCCCAGCTAACAAGGGGAGTATTCATTTTTTTGTGCGTAATAAGGAGGCACTTCCTTGCGTGCGAAGATATAGCTGGTGGGTTCGAGCTGTCAGCGGCGGTAACGTTTTTTTCGCGAAATACAGAGGCCCTTTCGGTGGGTGCCTGATGTGAGGTGGAGGAATCATTATTTTGCGCGTAATAAGGAGGCATTTCCTTGCGTGCGGCCGTGGACCCAGCTGTCGGCCTCTCCACGTACACTCCACTTCAGATGCATGTCGGTCGTTGACCACGTTGACCAGGCCGCGCCGAGAGCACCAGGGCGGTGGACGACGGCGAGGCTTAGGAAGGGAACGACACGGAGGCAGGGAAGACTCGACAGTTTTTTCTCACGCGGAGGGGAGTACGACTATACGAGGGTTTACTGGTTCATCTGCCATCGCCGGAGAATAACAGCAGGTGTGGGTGAGTAGAGGGATGGCTAGGCCAGCGATGGGAGTACGGTGGGGCGGTGAGGCCTGCGCGGCAGCAGAGCCGGCCGCGGGGAGGAGGGAGCAGGCAGTCCCGCCGGCGCTTGTTTGAGCGGCTGGAGCAGGAAGAGCAGAGATTGAAGAAGCACGACGGCTGTTGGATGGCCATCCAACAGTCACTGCTTGTGCGTCAACCTTTTTTTAGGAAAGCCTCAAATCTGTGGAAAACAGCATACAACCCATCTGCCATTATTTCTAATAATTTACAGCCCATTTTCTAATTATTAAGGTTTTTTTGGAGCCCATATTCTTTTTGTTAGCATTACAGCCCATATTGTGGCCACGGTTAAAAAATTATACGAAATTTTGCATATTTCGGTGCGGTGGAACTGTTTTTAATCCCGAAATTTTGACTCACATTCAAACTGATTTTAAAAATAAATGTATATCAATATAAAATCCAACAAATTCTCCACGCATAAAAATTAATGTAATTTAAAATCTCGAAATGAAAAAAAAAGATATTTGAAACTAATTGCCAGTTTGATGTGTTTTAAAAATGTACAACCCATTTCTCATTACTGATGGGCCATTTTCTCGGCCAGCCGAATGAAAGCTCTCCTCGTCCTGAAAGATTTGCAGCCCAACAGGCCTGACAAAGCGACTTACTTGGCAAATCACAAAAAAACTGGCTGTGGCCGTGGACCCATCCGTCAGCCTCTCCACGTAGAGTACTCTTCTGATGGAATGTCGTTGACCACGTTGACCACGCCGCACCGAGAGCACCAAGGCGGTGGACGACGGCGAGGCCTAGGAAGGGGACGACGCGGAGCCGGGGAAGACGCGGCAGTGGATGCCCACGCGGAGAGGAGTACGAGGGTTCACTGGTTCGGCTGCGGTGTGAGGCTGCCGTCACCGCAGGGCCTGGCTAGCGGTGGGAGTAGTAGGGGGCGATGAGGCCTCAATGGCAGCACAGCCGGCCACTGGAGGCAGGAACAGGCGGTCTCCCCGGTGCTGGTTTGGGCGGCTGGTGCAAGAAGAGCAGCGATTGAAGAAGCAGCAGGACCGTTCGATTCAAATCCAACGGTTACTGCTGCTAGAATTGTTTGTTGACTAAGTTGACAAGCCCTGCGTACGCGTCAACTTAGTAGGCCCACAGGTCAACCTCCCAACCGGTGCGCCCCAGATGTCAGTGGGAGGAATCATTTTTTTTCGCGTAAGAAGGAGGCAGTTGATTGCGTGCGGCCAGGCCAGCGGAGGGAGTAGGGTGGGCCGGGGAAGCCTGCGCGGCATCACAGCGGGCCACAAGAGGAGGGAGCAGGCAGTCCAGCCGGCGCTAGTTTAGGCGGCTGGAGCAGGAAGATCAGAGATTGAAGAAGCACGTCGGCTGTTGGATGGACATCCAACAGTCACTGCTGCTAGAATCGTGTGTTCACTGACAAAGCCTTGCGTAAACAAGTCAGCCTCAAAATCTGTGGCGTGTACAACCCATTTGCTATTATTTTTATAATTTTTACTCATTTTCTAATTCATATAGAATTTATTGCAGCCCGTTTTCCATTTTTAGAATTGCTGGCCATTTTCTGGTCAGTACCAGGGTCAAAAAAGTAACTAAATATGTGGGAAATTTTGAAAATTCGCAAATTTTTGCTGGGGAACGAAATATTCTTAATCCAAAAATTAATAGCCATACTAAAACAAATTTAAAAATAAATTAGTACTATGTCATGTTAAATCCAATGAAATATGTATAAGATATCAGTGAAGAACAAAAACAAAAAAAGAAACTTATATCCCATTTGCTATAATTTTTTTGGAATTTTCAACCCCTTTTGATATTACTTTTAACAGACATTGACCATACTCTTAAGCCAGGCCGAATGCATCCCTCCTCGTCTTGAAACATTTGCAGCCCAGTAATTCGGAGAAAACAAATAGGCCTAGCTTGGGTATTCTTCAAAAAGAAATACCGGGCTACCTATTTTCCCAAAGAACTGGTGCATGAGCATTTAGCTTTATTTATTTATTTATTTACTTATTTATGTTTAGGGGACCATGAGCATGTACCTGGGCCGGATTCATGTGAGAGCCTCCCTTGCAGTTAACTATGGGCTTCTCTATTGGGCCTTCATCAGTGGGCTGCATGTTATCAACAAGTGGAAAATGTGTTCCGTACGAAAAATAGTATGCGCTACGTACGGTACGGGGCACTAAAGGATCGAACCGTGCAACGACTTCCAAAACATTGTGTTTGTCGTTCTAACAACACATTTATTCAACCAACAAACGAAATATACTACTGATTGTACATTGAAAACAGCAGCAGCAGCAACCAGGGCTGGGGGTGCAACAGAAGCAGTAAGCAGGCCAGAAGAGTGAAGACGCAGCTCTCTCTTCCAAACCAAACATCAGCCATCATTAACAAAGGGCTACCAAAAAAGAACAATTGTATGCATCAAACTAAATAAAGATCCTACTACACCAAGTGTACGCATCTAACTAACTGGCTCAGTTAGACGTTACTATTTATTAAGCTGTGGAGATTGGCTGACGGCTTGAACCAGATGGGTGCCTGACGGGGGAAACTCCAGCCAGCAGGTCGGAGTCTGATACTTGCGACCCTCTCTCCTACTTTGGGCTGTAGAGCATGGCGGCACATATCAGGGTATGGTGCATGCAAAGACGCATGGTACGCTGTGTACACACAGTTTTGCCTGATGAACGAAACCGCGCTGCCATCATGGTCCTTGCCGTCGGTTATCTCCTGGTTAATTGGATAATTCAGTCCGACAAACAGAGAGCGTGTACCAAGGCTACTTACCAGCCTCCAGTCAAAAATTCCTGAAGGCCCAGAGAAGCTGGGATCCTGCTCAAAGACCTTGCAGTGACTGTGATTGTATTCCGCGAAACAATACGTCCGGTACGTGCGAACAATCATCAGTCTTTCGCCGTTGTCTGTTCGAGCCAGGAACCACCTGCAATTACCATGCCGCTTTTCTTTGAAAGGTTCTGGGATTAGGAAGGGTAGGGACACCAGGCGGCCTACAACATCATATCAAGTTGGAGTCAAATAAAAAAGGGCTCTTGATTTAGTCAATCTTAAGAACAGCATGTTATGAGCATGAATATTTTTTCAGCAAATGTTGATAGTAATATAAGCAAGCCATCATGATATCATAGGAAAGTAACATACTGCTGTAACAGCCGTTTGTAGCGATGACTGGAGTAGGCCAGCAATACGTCCAGCCATAGGAGTCGACAGCGTAAATGAAGCCCTTGTGTTCAATGGCATCAGAGAACCATGGAGGATGTATGATCCTGCGATGGACGTGCAGATTTATCCACTTACCGCAGTGACCTGTCAGATAGGCGAGACCACGGTTGAAGAACGCAATTAGCCTGAAGTCTTTATAATTCGCAGATCTTGTGGGCACTTGGCAGATTACAACCTTGAGCAAATCAAACTTGGTATCATGTTGGCTACTGAAGATTCCGAGTATTCTGGGCCGCGGTGCCAAAGCAGTGCAGTGTTAATCGAAGGAAGGGGGATCAATCGCCGGGTGTAGACCTCCACGAGCATCCAGCTGCCGCGACCGTCGACGAGCACCATCCAAGACGTGTTCATGCCGACCCAGTACATACTGTTAATGTAGTTGAGGCTGACGGGGATCGGATCGCAGTCAAGGGGGTTGGTGCTCGCCACCCTACGATCGTTATGCTGCGTGACACGCCGTTCCTGAAGATCAGGCGGCATCAGCAAGCAAGGAGCTAGCTTAAAAAGCTCCGGCCTGAGGGCTTTGAGTAAATGGTACAGCCCCGACGAGCATGCGGCGAGCGGCATGGTACTGAGATTGTCCACACGCGAAACAATGAGCTTGATTACCTCTGTGGGGAGCAAATTCCAGCCACTCTTTCGGCGGACGCTGCTCGGTTCTGCCATTGTTAGTGCTTGGGTTTCGGATGAGGGGGGGGGGGGAGGCGCCTTAGCGGGGATGGAAGATTGGACGAGATTATGTGCGGACAAAGATGGAGAAGCGAATATGTGCTGCGGGAAGTGGACAGGTGATGATGACTACAGCACGCCGCTTGACTTACGAGACACATACCAGCAGCGTAGGGTCATGTCGATGCCAGACAACTTGCTTGAGTGATCACAGAACTGGTACTCCCTACAGTGCTATGCCCTAACTTGCTTGAGTAGAGTAGTAGAGTAGGACTCTGCTCTACTACTAGCACCGGAGGAGTAGTATATTGTAATCTAAAATAGTCACAAACTTCAATGCCCGAGCGTGGAACGACTACGAACCGTGCTCAAAGACCGGGTCTACGTGGTGTTTGGACATGGGCGACAACCTCAACGCCAATGGTGCTGCTCCCGTTGCACCGTATGTGTTTCTGTCCTTCCTGTTCGAAATCATGGTAGAATTCATGTTTCTACTCTGTATCCTACTACTATGCTAGTCCATACACTAGTAGAAAAATGGGCTTTTGTCCCGGTTGGTAAGGCCCTTTAGTCCCGGTTTTTGAACCGGGACTAAAGGGTCGTTACTAATGCCTCTCCCCTTTAGTCCCGGTTCTTACATGAACCGGGACTAAAGGCCGCGGCCACGTGGAGCTCCACCTTTAGTCCCAGTTGGTAACACCAACCGGGACTAAAGGAAATTTTATGATTTTTTTTTGAAATTTTTTTTTGAATTTTTTTTGGATTTTCAAATTTCTGAATTATTTTAACCTCTAATCTCTAATCATCACCCCTCATCACTGCTCAATTTATCCTCTAATCTCTAATCACCCCTCATCATTTCAAATCATCTAACTTCCCGAACGGTCACCCATCCTCCCACTCCCCCAGCCTGAGCATGCTTAACTTCCGGGTTCTATTCTCCCTCGTTTCCAAGTCTGCACTTGTTGTTTTCCTCACAATAGTAAGATGTCAATCCTATTAACCCTCAGGAATTTTGCTTGAGCATGAAGTGACACATTTCACTGTTTGAGTTTGAAACTATTGTTTTAAAAAACAATAATTATTTAGTAACACTAATATTTCTTGAATAATTAGTTTGACCATTGTTTGACCATTGTTTGACCACAGTTTGACCAAGTTTGACCAGATTTGACCAAAATTCAAAATAACTGAAATAATTATTTAGTAACACTAATATTCTAAAATAATTAGTTTGACCATTGTTTGACCACAGTTTGAAATGTTTTTGATTTTTTCCACTCTAGATCTTAAAAGTCCCGTAACTTTTTTTCTGTTAAGTTTTTGAGGATTTTGAAAATGTTTAACGAAAATGTTTAACTTTTCGAGTAGATGATTTTTCATATAAAAAACTTTTTCATCCGAGTTCGTATGCAAAAGTTATGCCCATTTTACAAATTCCAGAGATATTTTGCAAATAAAGTCGAAATTCATATTTGTTAATTTTCCCAACAACTAGACCACATATTACATGGGAAACTTATTTTTTTTATTTTTTTTGACATTTCCATCATTTTCTTTTGTTTTTTCTAAAACTGAAAAGGCGGTCCACAGGGGGGGTAGAGTTTGAAAATGGGACCTTTAGTACCGGTTCATGCCATGAACCGGTACTAATGCCTCAAAGCCCATTAGTACCGGTTGGTGGCACCAACCGGGACTAATGGGCATCGCACCCTTTAGTCCCGGTTCGTGGCACCAACCGGGACTAAAGGGCCCAGGTGAACCGGGACTAATGCCTTAGCCGCACGAACCGGGACGAATGCTCACATTAGTCCCGGTTCGTGACTGAACCGGGACTAATGTGAATACTGCCCTGTGACCAAAGCCCTGTTTTCTACTAGTGACATGATTAGTTTCATCTCTGTTACAGCCGTCATGATTTATTTTGTGCTTATTCGGATTAAATCTCGTAGTAACTAGCTCATATATTCAACTGGCGCAACGTCCCCTACAGCCACTCCCGTTTCATGGACGGCCTGGTCGATGCCTCCAAGGAGCCCTTCGTCCACTGCTATGAGTGCCCGATGCCGTTTTGTGGCTCGCCGGCGGACATGGTGCATCACCTCATGGATGCGTGCATCGGTCACTGCTGGCCCTTGGCGGAGAACATCAAGTACGAGACGTGCTACCCGTTCACCATGCCGGAGTCGCTGGAGGATCACCGCCGCCTGCTAGTCTCGGAGGAGGACGGCAGCGTCTTCCTCTTGATCGTGGGCACCGGCGAGGCCCGCGCAGGCCGTCGCCCTGTCTCTATAATGTGCGTCAGGGGCGATGCCGCTGACGCTGACACTGACACGAGGCCGATGTACGGGTGCGTGGTCAGTGTTACTACCCCTCCGGGTCGCGTGGGCGGCGACACCGGCCTCATCGAACGGACTTGGACTCTAGGGAGCTGGGACTATCCCGCCAATGTGGACTTGGAAAACCCATGGCATCCTTTACCCGCCGACGCGGTGCACGGGGACTCCAAGGAGGCTCACCTGGACATACGCATTATCAAGTTAAATGTTGATCATTAGTCTTCGCTCAATGTAATCCACTGTCTAAGCATGTGGAGACTTCCATGCAGGATCTTGCTCTATTGGAGTATCGCGCATGAATAAAAGTGTATCCGTTTATGGTTTAGTCTAGAATCTTCCATGTATGTATTTTTCTACAGTACTGGTGAAAGACTTACGATGAACCATTTCTTACATCTCCTCTGCCCGCTTGCAAGTCATCCTGATTTAATCCCTCCGTCTAGGTGTATAAGGGCATGGTTAATATTACTTAATAGTATAGCCAACTATTGACTATAAGAAAGTGCCATGTCATCTATAGCCAACATGTATAACAATCGATACTCAAAAACTAATTCTTAAAGATCATTTCTTGCAAAGCACAATAAGTGTTATTTCTTCACAAGTTTTGGATGCAGGTTGAACAGTTGAACGCTTTTGTTTGCAGAAGATACCATTTTATCTATTTCACCCGGATGTTTGTGAGCTCTAGAGATGAAATAATATCCGAAGAAACCTATCGATACCCGTTACACATGAGATGACCCCCACATCCTTTGTCAAAATAAACAACTCCCCGATCAATGCATTTCACTCTTCGGTGGAACGCACGGGCACCTTACTACTATAGATTAGTACGACCAAAAATTGAACTAACATTATATATAGTACGATAAATGCTGATGCATGTCACCTAAAATTATATCGTTCAAAACTATGTTCAAATACGAATCCAACGATATAGTTTTTGTTGACATGCACTAACATTTTGTCAGTTAAATCTTCAGTCAAATTCAATGGGGGACTAATAAACCACGACCGATGTAGTACAAGTGTAGAGGGCGGCGCTGCACGGGAGTCTCACCTCTCACCCCGCTCGTGGCGCGGCAGTAAAGCCGTCATATCACAAAACCCAATGACTCCTAGTAATAAGTGGCCTGGTAAAATAAACGGACAAGCAACCATCACATCCCTCCGTCTTTTTTGCACTTCATCTCTCTGCATTTACTTTCTCCGGTTCATCTCGCACACTCGATCCCTAGCTACTACTCCTAGGGCAAGTTCTTTTGGCGGCTTCCCCAGCTTTTCCCACAAGACTAGTCACAGTGGAGAGTTACAATAAGGCGCCTCACTCATTTATTTGGGCTTCTAAACTACTACTCCGTCCTGGTTTAGTCCTCACCATTGTAATTTGTGCTAAATTTTGACCAAAGATTTAACTGGTTTATTCCTCACCATTGTAATCCCTCCGTCTAGGTGTGTAAGTCATCTTACGAAAACCAAATAATCCCAAAACACTTAGGCGTAGTGCATTAACTTCTACTCCGTACCTCGTTTCTTGTTTCTTGACATATCAACCAATAAGATATAAAGAGTGTGCATGCTTTTAATGACTTGAGATATCAAACACGACATGAAGTGGTTAGTTCATTGCATGCAATACTATTAATTAGCAAATAAACATTAACGTTTCTCATTTTCTCCTCCTCCTTGGTCACGGTGCACAGCCTAAGATGACTTACTCACCTAGACGGATGGAGTAGTGCATGTGACATGCACTAACATTTCATTAGTTAAATTTATGATCAAAATCTGACACAGATTACAATGGGGACCAATAAACCAGGACGGAGGTAGTAGTTATGGGATTATTAATCTAGAAGCCTAAAAGAACTGGCCCCTGGTACTCCTACTAGTAGTAGTACTCAAGTTGGAATTCCAATTGCACGGCACAACTTGTTAGGCAGAAAAATCGATATAGGGTGTAGGAAGCGGTTTGGGAATTTGCATGCCTTTCCAACCAGTGAGATACTCCGTACAAAGTACGACAGAGAAATAACCACAGAGAAGGAAGCTAAAAGTAAACAATCAAACGAGCATTTTTGCATTTGTTTTGCATTGAATCGTTTCACAAGCTTGACTAGTGTTGTTTTTCTACTTTTACAAAAACCACATCGTAATGTTAAAACGTGCATTTGCACGTACATAAGTAATAGTAGTACTCCCTCCGTCTAGGTGTATAAGTCTTCCCTCCTTCTTGGTCACGGTGCACAACCAAAGATGACTTATTGACCTAGACGGAGGGAGTAGCACAGTCTGCAAGCATATATCGAGAGAGACGTGTAGTGCGATAGTATATAGTAAAGTTTGTGCTATAGGCACGTACTTACAAAATGCGTACGAAGGGGTGGAAATATTGCTGGTCACAACGGATTGGATGAGCGTGGGGGGAGCAGAGTCATGCATGCAGATTTTTTCACACGGGGTGGAGTGGTGGGACCGCCGGAGGGAGAAGGAGAGTTTGGTAGGCATATTGTTTCCACACATGGAGAGGAAAAGATTTGGAGACAAACGGGCTTCCTGCAGGTATGGGGAACGGTGCATAATAAGTCATCTTGCATGCCGGGCTAGGTATAGTCTCAAGTCATTAAAAACATACACGCCCCACACATGTTCATATTTCAAGGTGCACTAAATTATTGCATGCGATGATTAAGGCTGGCCATAATGGTGGTATCTTAGCTGGTATCATGCACACGGGAATAGCAAACATGCTGATGTGGCAAAGAATTAAAGAAGACAGGGGGGTTAGAGTAACTAGTGTTCATGCATGCATTGGTAAACACATTTTTTTGTGAAGAACGACATCACTAGTTGAGTACTTCTGCAGACTTCAAAAACTATTCCACCGCCTCTACTATCTTGCTAAGAGTAGGTGAAATTTTTGAATTGAGCCCTTTAAACTAGAAGGGAGGTACTGGTACTCTAAGGCTGGTCATAGTGGGGAGTAACTTAGACTAGTAACATGCATATGTTACTAGTCTATGTTACTCCCTCTATAGTGCATAGTATCATAGATTAGTATCATAGGTGGTCTCATTTATTGCCATGCATGACACATAGTAGCATCACATTTATTATGTTACGGTATCTACCTATGTTACTATAACCATCTCTCTCTTCTTTAATTGCCTACCACATTAGCATGTTTGTGAGTCCCAAGTGCATGATACTACTTATGTTACCCCCACTATGGCCAGCCTAATAGCTAACCTTGTTGTGATGACAAGATAGGACATGGCACGCACCTGGACGGAGGAACTAGTCTGCATTGTGCATTTAAGTTTTGGCTGAAGTCAATATACCTCTACTTTCACCACTTATAGAAAAATGTGTCAACATTCACAATGTCAAATCAATATTTTTACACTCATTATAAAATGTAGTTCTTATACTCATTATAATCAGTATTGTAGATATTGATATTTTTAGTATAAATTTGGTCGTGGGATTTCATTGATGCCTGTCAAAGCGTGGAGGAAGCGGAGCTTAGGGCTTGCATTGCCGGTCTCTACATAGGTATTTCTCTTCATAATCCTGTAATTTTAGAGACTGATTGCGCTTTTGTGGTAGCGTCTCTTGCATTGGGGGACTATGACAGGTCTGCTATACATGACCTGAAGATGAAAGCGTTGAGCATCTCGAAGTTGATCAACAATCTTCAATTGTCAAAGATTAGCCGTTCGGCCAATAAGGTGGCACACTTAATCGCTAAGTATTGCTTTGACAATAGATTAGATGGTATTCTTGTAAATAACATACCGCCCTGTGTGGTGAATATTGTATCGAATGAGTGTACTGGTGTGGCTGGTTAATTAATATAAGGTGGTGTTCAAAAAAGTGTAAATTTGGTCAAACACTTTGCAAACGGTTGACGGGAGTAAAAAGGACCAGAGGGCGTATCATGCATGCGGAGTAGGCAAAAAAAATTGCTTGTCTAAAAAAAGGCAAAATTTTTTTGCTCATTTATAGCCAGTCGAAGTCTCAAAGGGCGCGACCGTGCGAGGGAGGCGAAGGTCGTGGGAGGTGCGACGTTTGACGGAATTAAGTGAAGTTACATCCACGCGCCGGCATGGCGTGCGAACAGGCAGAAGCTATACCGTCAGGCCTACGATATGGGTCTAGTATACATGACATCTAGTGGGTCCCGCATAGTTCTCGAGAACTCTTTGGGGGCTTGCAGCCGTTTATCCACCGGGCAAGCCAGCAACCCCACGCCGTTCACACGCCCTACTCGTCCCCGTCTTCTACCTTACAACAGTTCGCTCCCAGTCATCCCGTCCTTTCACATTAGTTCGCTCCCAGTTTTTTTGCGGGGTACAACAGTTCAACTTCTCCTAACCCTCCTCCAAAATCCATGGCCTCCCAAATCTCCATGGTCGCCGCTGAGTACCAGGTTAGAGCCATCACCGGCGATCAGTTCATCGTCATCTACACACGTGGATCCGAGACGGTGAAAGCATGGCTTGCTCGCTTCCTACGCATGTTCAACAGTTCAACGGATGAGTGGGTCGCTGGGCTAGATGTTGAGTACACCACAGTCCTGGGACGAGAGAAGGATCTAAAGGACGAAGAGAGGAAGAAGCCCGCCGTGATCTAGGTTTGCGTACATAACGTTTGCTTGGTCTACCACATATGCCATGCCGACATTGAGTGCCAGGATTTTAAGAACTTCCTCAAGGACAAAAGAGTGAAATTCGTTACTGTAGGCTTTAAGAACGACAGGGATGTCCTGCGTCGGATAGGTCTCGTTGTAGGCCAGCCCTTCGATCTCCAGAAGGCAAGCCTGGTGTCCTCCTCTCAACCTTCAATGCTGACCCTGGCAGCAGCCATGATTGATCCTTCGTACGCTAAACTGAAAAACCTCATCACGAGTTTCATCATGCATGGGAGTCGAAGACATTAGATGAAGATCACATCCTGTACGCAGCAATGGATGCCTACCTTTGTTTAAATATCTACAAGGGTTGGATGAAGAAGCAGAGCCCAGTGTCCGGTTCAAGCAAAGAAGCGTCGGCGAAGAGGAAGAGGAAGAGGGACGAGGACGAAGTCGAGGACGTGGACTCGGACTCCGAGTAGGTGGCAGTGCCGTCGCTCATGCTGGTTCTACTGCAGTGTCAAGCGGACTAGTTGCTTAGTTTATTTTCAAGGGTGTGTTGTGCTGAGGCCCCAACAGAACTATGTTTATGTTCTTTCTCGTTATTTGAACTCTTTAGTACATACAGTAGTACTAGTACTATGTCTTACTACTGTTCTTCTTGCAGTTGGTACTACTGCTCGTATCTTCGTGTTCCTACTGTACTTAATACGTTCGTACTAGTCATATAATTTGGGTCAGCCGATTTGTGAAAGAAGTTCGACGGAGCGAAGGAAGAAGACGGCGGAAGAGGTGGAAGAAGCCCTTCTAGCCATCCATGTTGCATCAAACGGCTCACATGAGTCGACTGACCCAAATTGCTCCTTCAGATTGCAGGATGCACGTGGCATTCAAGGTCTCGAAGGTAGATTCCGCGTCCGCACCCGGTTTGCGGGCTCGACGCGTGCGCGACCGGCTTCTGCCCCGACAGCCACCATGCGCGCCTCCTCCGTGCGGGCGGAGATGACAATGACACGCTAGTTCCTCCTCACCGGCGTGCTGGAGCACGCGCTCGTCCTCCTCTTCGTATGCTGCATGCATAGACGCGGCTCCACCAGCTGCTCGCGTTCTTGGCAGCGCGGCGGCATCGCGAGGAGGGACTGCAGCCGACGTGAGCGGGCGAGCCTTCGGCTTCATGGCACAGGGATGGCGGCGACACGGCGGTGATGGGCGAGAAATTGTTGGCCGAGGCAGGCGGTCGCCGGCATGCGCAACGGCGGCGGCATATTGATGAGTGCGCGTGCGTCACGCCCAAGATGCGACCCTATCCTAAAGGAACATGAAGGTCCCACCAAGGATAGAAGCGCATCTTGAAGACGCTTTTGCAAGGTGGATATCATTTCATCAACATTACATAATATTTGGGGATACATACAAGGCATACAAATGCCGCAAGAATACAACAATACATCATACATAAGCTCAACATCCGACTACGGATGAAACATAAACAGAAACTCGAACGACATCCACCCTGCTAGCCCAGGCTGCCGACCTGGAACCTATCCCCTGATCGAAGAAGCAGAAGAAGAAGTCCAAATCAAGAAACATCGCTCTCGCGTCATGATCATCGCATAACCTATAACTGCAACTGGTGTTGTAGTAATCTGTGAGCCACGAGGACTCAGTAATCCCATTACCATGGGTATCAAGACTAGCAAAGCTTAAGGGGTATGGAAAGGATAAGTGGTGAGGTTGCAGCAGCGTCTAAGCAATGTATGGTGGCTAACTTACGCAAAAGAGAGCGAGAAGAGAAGCAAAGGAACGGTCGTGAAACTAACAATGATCAAGAAGTGATCCTGAACTCCTACTTACGTCAAACATAACCCAGAAACCGTGTTCACTTCACGGACTCCGCCGAGAAGAGACCATCATGGCTACACACGCGGTTGATGCGTTTTAATCAGGTCCAGTGTCAAGTTCTCTACAACCGGATATTAACAAATTCCCATCTGCCACATAACCGCGGGCATGGCTTTTGAAAGATAATACCCTGTAGGGGTGTCCCAACTTAGCCCATTATAAGCTCTCACGGTCAACGAAGGATATTCCTTCTCCCGGGAAGACCCGATCAGTCTCGGAATCCCGGTTACAAGACATTTCGACAATGGTAAAACAAAACCAGCAAGACCGCCCGATGCGCCGACATCCTGATAGGAGCTACACATATCTCGTTCTCAGGGTAACACCGGATGAACACTACGTGCAACTAAAACCAGACCTCAAGTTTCCCCGAGGTGGCGCTGCAAGTGGCTCTAGTTTGGACCAACACTCCGAGGAGCACTGGCCCGGGGGGGGGGGGGGTAAAATAAGATGACCCTCGAGAGAGCGACTCCCTAGGGAAAAGAAATAGGCTGGGCAAATGGTAAAACCAAGGTTGGGCCTTGCTGGAAGAGTTTTATTCAAAGCAAACTGTCAAGGGGGTCCCATAAATCACCCGACCGCGTAAGGGACGCAAAATCAAGGAACATAACACCGGTATGACGGAAGCTAGGCCGGCAAGAGTGGAACAAAACACCAGGCATAAGGCCAAGCCTTCCATCCTTTACCAAGTATATAGATGCATTAATAATATAAGAGATATTGTGATATCCCAACATAAACATAATCCAACATGGAGCAATCTTCATCTTCACCTGCAACTAACAACGCTATAAGAGGGGCTGAGCAAAGCGGTAACATAGCCAAACAACGGTTTGCTAGGAAGGGTGAGAAGGGTTAGAGGTTCATGGCAATTTGGGAGGCTGGAGGAGCAAGTGAATAGGTAGCGCAGCATAGCGATAGAACGAAGCAACTAGCATAGCAATGATAGTAATGAGATCCAAGGTGACGGTCATCTTGCCTGAAATCCCGCTAGGAAGAAGAACGAGTCCATGAAGAAGATGAAGCCACGAAGACGAACGAATCCTCACGATCGCAACGACACAGGAACTATCGAGAAGAAGCACACAACAAGGTAAACACACCACACATGAACAAGGAATGATGCACAACCAAGAATGATGCATAACAAGACTATATGAAGCTACTCATGACAAGAGATGATGCATACAAGCACAACACTTCAAGGCAAGTTTAAATGAGGCCGGAAACAACATATAACAAATCCGGTAAGACCTCATATGCAAATTTCGAAATTGGTCCAGAACTGAATAAACCTTATGTTCAAGTTATTAAACAGCAAGTTAAAGAGCACCATGATGATCTACACGAAATTCTAGTCAAGTTACATGTAAGGTTCATTAGATTCGAAGCTACGGTCTAAAAAATATGAGCAAAACAAGTTAAACATGGCATTGATGCAAAATGCATACAAACATCAAGCAAACATCTCAAAACAAGGATGCAACATGATAATATGAAACTACATGCAAATCTAAGGAAGTTTCATATAGAGCATGCTCAAAACGGAGCAACGGTGCAACACATACACTCCAAACAAGACATAGCAACAATCTGTCCAAAACAGCAACTATGCAACTAGCAAGCATCAAAACAACATGCTACACAACTCAACATGAAAACAAAAGGCATGGGCATGATATACAGTTAAAGCACAACAAAACATGAACACTGAGATATCTCCAGAAATCACTAGAACATGCTCAAAAGGACATGACAAGATTGCAAATAATAACAGGTTCACAGACTTAGCAGAAATTACTGGACATGACAGAAATAACATCAGGTTGCAAAGTTCAGAGCACGACACCAACATGCTACAGGAACTTAACATGGCAAAACAAGGCATGGCAGTATTCTACTAAATGCATATGACAAAAGTCCCTTACTGAACATAAGCCAAAAGGACAAGAAGATATGATGCCAACCATGTAAACATAGCAAGTTACGTTAACAGGTTTCAGACTTAGCAGAAAACAGAGCATGGCAGAAACAATAATATGAAGGCATCTTGGTGAGCTTGACGCACTCACCAGAAAGCAATGCATGACAAAACAAGCATACCTACATCAAGACAGCATGTTTATGAAGCTATCGATGGCAAGAGTAAATACATAGCATGTATGGATCAACTACAACAAGCTTGGCAAACCTGAATAACACGTAAACAATCTGTCAGAAATATTTTATAGCAAAAGTAGAGCCAGATTGAGTCATGCTATGGCACTCCATAATTGCAAACAAAGCAGGAATGGATCAATGACAACTATATCTACAAAACATCCTTAATGAACATCTCCAAAATAAGCATGGATCTCACTGTAGCATCAAGTTTACATGACAACAAAATAACAGCAGACAAAGACTTGGAGAAATCACGAAGTCCCTGAAATCAGAAACATTACAGGGCCTAGTTTGCATGGTTGTGCTAGTCACCACAGAGATCACAAAAATACATGTCATACACCTTGGAAAGATGGCATGACATACAACAAAACACATGTAGAGCTCATGCCCGTAAGATGCACAAATTAAAAGATACAAAAATAACAAATCACCAAGTTCTGATAACAGACAGCATATAACAGCAACTAGCACTCTTGCAATGATGATTTGGGAATCAAGATGAACTCAAATGAACATGGTACAATGGAGCAAAATGTAGAGCATCACGAGGCGAACATTTTTATATATTACACACGCAAAACGGAGCTACATGCAGAGAGTTATGCCATGATGAATAGGTGCATATAATGTTACAGATACGGGGACTTAGCAGAAAATTCAACCTCGGGACAAAGTCAACGCGGGCGAGGTGGCGGCGGATCTCGCCGGAGAAGGACGCGCGGCGGCCGGGGAGGCGCGGGGAGGCGCTGGGAGACGACCCCGGCCCGGATCCGGCCGGCGGCGGGCGGCGAAGCGCCATGGCGGCGGGGCGGCGAGGTGCCGGGGCGGCGTGGGCGGCGGCGGCCGGAGGACGGCGACGGGACGCGGGAGGCGCGACGCAGCGGCGCTCGGGCGCGCTCGGGCAGAGGCGGGCGCCTCGGGCGGCGGCGGCGACTCGGGCCCGCGCGGGCCCCGGATGGGCTCCGCGGGCCGCGGCGGCGGGGAGGAGAGAGAGAGGAGGCGCTGGGGACGTGGCGGCGGCGGATTGGTCGGAGGGCGGCGGCGGACATGTCTGGCGCGGGGGAAGAAACGTCCGGCGGCGCGGAGGGGAAAAATACTAGGGTTAGGGTGGAATTGATCCGAAATTTCGGGGGAGGGGGTGTTTATATAGGTAGAGGGAGCTAGGAGAGTCCAAATGAGGTGCGGTTTTCGCCCACGCGATCGTGATCGAACGACCGAGAGCATGGCGGAGACTTAGAAAGGTTTTGAAGCTGTTTGAAGGGGGGTTTTGCTGCAACACACAAACGGACTTTGCGGTTACCCGGTTAACCGTTGGAGCACCAAACGACCTCCAAATGGAACGAAACTTGACCGGTGGTCTAACGGTGGTATACCAAGGCCACTTGACAAGCCTCGGCCCATTCCGAGAACGTTTAACACCCGCACATGCAAAAAGGCAAAAGGGGGCGCCGGAGGAGGTGGGAGTGCCGGATTGCAAAACGGACAACGGGGAAAATGCTTAGATGCAAGAGACGAACACGTATGCCAAAGCGATGCACATGATGACATGATATGAAATGCAGATGATGACATGAAAAAAGCAACACGCAAGCAGATGGCAAGGCAAGGACAACGAATAACTGGCAGACACCTGGCGCATCGGATCCGGGGCATTACAACACTCCTCCACTAACAAGAGATCTCGTCCCGAGATCTTAGGACCGAGACGGAAGAGAAAAAGGAATGAGGTGAAATAAGAACAAAAGAGAGAGGATGAACAAAGTCGAGAATACCCGAGTAGTAAGAAAAAGAAACGACGAATATGACGAGAATCAAAGCTCTGAAACAAAAATAGATTCGAAACCACTCCGGTTAAAGTAAGATAGAAGCGGAATAACAAACGCAAGAATTTAGGCAGCACTCTGGCTGAACAAGGAGAGGATCGAACATGAACTAGAGAAGATGGAATGATACTTGACGAAGACACGACACAAAAGCTCCGGAAGACTTGAATTAATAGAATGAGAAGAACGGGGAAGAAAAATGACAACTTGTGCCACGAATGAAATAGAAAGCAACCTTAGAAGAAAAGATTGAATGGAGTTGTTGAGAAAATCAACCATGAAAGAATAAGCTTGTTGTGGACTTATGGATAACATCTCAAAATTATTAGGTGATAACGGACCACAAGCAGAAAATATTGAATAGCTGAGAAGAACGAGGAAATACAAAACTCCACTTCAAGAGAAAACAGAGAATTATTTGCACTTCGAGACACGAGAAGAAAAGATACTTGAACTCCACCAACAAAATCTTGATGAACTCTTGAAGAATGAATTAAATCATGAAGAACCACCATGAAGAACTCCGGTAACAAAAGAATGACGAGATAAAATTGAAGGGAGAAAGGGATAAGATTAAGTCCTTGCGGTGATTTGGATGGGGGTACGCGACGAAATCGGCGAGAAGCTTGGAACTCCGGAAAAGAAAAGATGAAAACACTTGGAACTAGAATTTATTCACCAAGAACAAACTCTGAAGAAGGGGATTAATCACTTAGAGGAAAATAAGAATAAGATTTATTGTATGCTTATCCTTCATCAAAATAAATTGATGGCTAGCAATGGATTTCGCATACTACTTATTCTCGTTGAAAAGATTAAGGGGGAAATATAGCGCAAAACTTGCGAAAGTCTTCATGAACCACCAGTAGGAATTGGAAAGAACGAATTAATTGATATGATTACGAATGACAAGGGGTCTTGAACGAGCCACCGTTAGAATTCAAAATTGACTGACGAAGGAGAATGACTCACCGGGAAAAATAGGAAAAGCACGAATATACTTGAGGGAATCAAGATGCAATAGAAAGAAGAGATCGCGAGATGATTGAAGCATACTTGAACGTAGCACCGGAAGAATATGTAAATGAACGAAGGGGCACGGATATATAATAAATGGAGAACGAATCTGAAAACTTAGAACGAAGAAATATTCCGAAATGGAGGCCTCCGGATAATCGAGAGAGAAAGCAACTCCTGAAATGCGTCGGGTGGTTGAAAAGAATTGCACGGCTGGAGACAATTGGATAGTCTAACATCGAGCTAGCACCGCGAATCTTCGGGAGAGCGGACTAGATTTAGGGAAAACTCTACTTCGGTCTTCAAATCTTGAGAATGAAGGCGAGAAATAACACGAAAATTGTTGAGATACTCCGGGAGAATAAAAAGCGAAGAGGTTGAGCCAACAATAAAAATGATTTGCAATTGATCTTGGGAAGCGTCTGACTGATGAAATTCATACTTACATCAAACTTCGGAAAGGATTTGAGAATAGCTCCGGAAAGTTAGAAGAGTCAGGTAAGATCCTGGGAAAAGACCTGTGAGTTAGGGCCCACTAAAAAGAAACACCGTCGAGAAATGATTGTTGACCAGATAGACGATGCACCGGAACAATTGGAATATTAGAATGAGGTGACAACCTCGAATTAATGGATGCAAACACGAATCTCCTGAGATGTCTTCATCACTCTGGAACGATTAAATGACGAGAGGGGAACGAGCAACGGGACACATTTAGGCCGAGGAAAGAATATAGTTACTACCGAAAATTGAATCCACCGGAGAAGAAAAGAGATGAAGAATGTCGAACGAGGAAAAATTCACCGGTTGAAATAATTGAGGAAAAACTGAAGAAGCTCCGTACGGATGAAATAGATGCTTGAATAGAGGCTCAGACTTCGGGAATAAAAGGGGTGGGAGGGCGGGAAAAACAACGGCAACTTGGAAGGGGAAATCGACGAATAGCTTTGAAGAGAAAATCACTGGTTGAAATAATTGAGGAGAGAATGCAAAGACTTCGCACGAGTAGAATGGATACTCGATTACAGACTCCGGTTCTGAGAAGAAGAAGGGTGGGCGGGTGGGAAAAACAAGGACAACTTCGGACAAGGAAACAACATCGAAAGAGAAATAACTGAGGACTGATCTCGCAAAAGATGACGAGGACCGAAAGCACTCGAAGAGAAATGCGCCGGATAGAAAAAGGATGGACAACGAACGAAAACTAACCACGTGATCCTAAGAAAAATTTGAAGGGGAAGAGGAATAAGTCGAAACACGTACGTCAAGATTTCTCACCAGAGCGACGAAGGGGCTGAGGAGTAAAAAGAATTCCTACTCTCCGATATAGCTAGACTCAGAAAAAGTTTTCTACTAGACTCAACAACGACCAAACTACACGATCAATCAAGGGGGGCTCCTAGGGTGGGTCGAGGCTCTGATACCAACTTGTCACGCCCAAGATGCGACCCTATCCTAAAGGAACACGAAGGTCCCACCAAGGATAGAAGCGCATCTTGAAGACGCTTTTGCAAGGTGGATATCATTACATCAACATTACATAATATTTGGGGATACATACAAGGCATACAAATGCCGCAAGAATAGAACAATACATCATACATAAGCTCAACATCCGACTACAGATGAAACATAAACAGAAACTCGAACGACATCCACCCTGCTAGCCCAGGCTGCCGACCTGGAAGCTATCCCCTAATCGAAGAAGCAGAAGAAGAACTCCAAATCAGGAAACATCGCTCTCGCGTCATGATCATCGCATAACCTGTACCTGCAACTGGTGTTATAGTAATCTGTGAGCCACGAGGACTCAGCAATCCCATTACCATGGGTATTAAGACTAGCAAAGCTTAAGGGGTATGGAAAGGATAAGTGGTGAGGTTGCAGCAGCGTCTAAGCAATGTATGGTGGCTAACTTACGCAAAAGAGAGCGAGAAGAGAAGCAAAGGAACGGTCGTGAAACTAACAATGATCAAGAAGTGATCCTGAACTCCTACTTACGTCAAACATAACCCAGAAACCGTGTTCACTTCACGGACTCCGCCGAGAAGAGACCATCACGGCTACACACGCGGTTGATGCGTTTTAATCAGGTCCAGTGTCAAGTTCTCTACAACCGGATATTAACAAATTCCCATCTGCCACATAACCGCGGGCACGGCTTTCGAAAGATAATACCCTGCAGGGGTGTCCCAACTTAGCCCATTATAAGCTCTCACGGTCAACGAAGGATATTCCTTCTCCCGGGAAGACCCGATCAGTCTCGGAATCCCGGTTACAAGACATTTCGACAATGGTAAAACAAAACCAGCAAGACCGCCCGATGCGCCAACATCCTGATAGGAGCTGCACATATCTCGTTCTCAGGGCAACACCGGATGAACACTACGTACAACTAAAACCAGACCTCAAGTTTCCCCGAGGTGGCGCTGCAAGTGGCTCTAGTTTGGACCAACACTCCGAGGAGCACTGGCCCGGGGGGGGGGGTAAAATAAGCTGACCCTCGAGAGAGCGACTCCCTCGGGAAAAGAAATAGGCTGGGCAAATGGTAAAACCAAGGTTGGGCCTTGCTGGAAGAGTTTTATTCAAAGTGAACTGTCAAGGGGGTCCCATAAATCACCCCACCGCGTAAGGGACGCAAAATCAAGGAACAGAACACCGGTATGACGGAAGCTAGGGCGGCAAGAGTGGAACAAAACACCAGGCATAAGGCCGAGCCTTCCACCCTTTACCAAGTATATAGATGCATTAATAATATAAGAGATATTGTGATATCCCAACATAAAGATAATCCAACATGGAGCAATCTTCATCTTCACCTGCAACTAACAACGCTATAAGAGGGGCTGAGCAAAGCGGTAACATAGCCAAACAACGGTTTGCTAGGAAGGGTGAGAAGGGTTAGAGGTTCATGGCAATTTGGGAGGCTGGAGGAGCAAGTGAATAGGTAGCGCAGCATAGCGATAGAACGAAGCAACTAGCATAGCAATGATAGTAATGAGATCCAAGGTGACGGTCATCTTGCCTGAAATCCCGCTAGGAAGAAGAACGAGTCCATGAAGAAGATGAAGCCACGAAGACGAACGAATCCTCACAATCGCAACGACACAGGAACTATCGAGAAGAAGCACACAACAAGGTAAACACACCACACATGAACAAGGAATGATGCACAACCAAGAATGATGCATAACAAGACTATATGAAGCTACTCATGACAAGAGATGATGCATACAAGCACAACACTTCAAGGCAAGTTTAAATGTGGCCGGAAACAACATATAACAAATCCGGTAAGACCTCATATACAAATTTCGAAATTGGTCGAGAACTGAATAAACCTTATGTTTAAGTTATTAAACAGCAAGTTAAAGAGCACCATGATGATCTACACGAAATTCTAGTCAAGTTACATATAAGGTTCATTAGATTCGGAGCTACGGTCTAAAAGATATGAGCAAAACAAGTTAAACATGGCATTGATGCAAAATGCATACAAACATCAAGCAAACACCTCAAAACAAGGGTGCAACATGATAATATGAAACTACATGCAAATCTAAGGAAGTTTCATATAGAGCATGCTCAAAACGGAGCAACGGTGCAACACATACACTCCAAACAAGACATAGCAACAATCTGTCCAAAACAGCAACTATGCAACTAGCAAGCATCAAAACAACATGCTACACAACTCAACATGAAAACAAAAGGCATGGGCATGATGTACAGGTAAAGCACAACAAAACATGAACAATGAGATATTTCCAGAAATCACTAGAACATGCTCAAAAGGACATGACAAAATTGCAAATAATAACAGGTTCACAGACTTAGCAGAAATTACTGGACATGACAGAAATAACATCAGGTTGCAAAGTTCAGAGCACGAAATCAACATGCTACAGGAAATTAACATGGCAAAACAAGGCATGGCAGTATTCTACTAAATTCATATGACAAAAGTCCCTTACTGACCATAAGCCAAAAAGGACAAGAAGGTATGATGGCAACCATGTAAACATAGCAAGTTACGTTAACAGGTTTCAGACTTAGCAGAAAACAGAGCATGGCAGAAACAATAATATGAAGGCATCTTGGTGAGATTGACGCACTCACCACAAAGCAATGCATGACAAAACAAGCATACCTACTGTAAGACAGAATGTTTATGAAGCTATCGATGTCAAGAGTAAATACATAGTATGTATGGATCAACTACAACAAGCTTGGCAAAATTGAATAACACGTAAACAATCTGCCAGAAATATTTTATAGCAAAAGTAGAGCCAGATTGAGTCATGCTATGGCACTCCATAATTGCAAACAAGAGCAGGAATGGATCACTTATAACTATACTACAAAACATCCTTAATGAACATCTCCAAAATAAGCATGGATCTCACTGTAGCGTCAAGTTTACATGGCAACAAAATAACAGCAGACAAAGACTTAGAGAAATCACTAAGTCCCTGAAATCAGAAACATTACAGGGCCTAGTTTGCATGCTTGTGCTAGTCACCACAGAGATCAAAAAAATACATGGCATACACCCTTGGAAAGCTGGCATGGCATACAACAAAACACATGTAGAGCTCAGGCCCATAAGATGCACAGATTAAAATATACAAAAATAACAAATCACCAATTTATGATAACATACAGCAGATAACAGCAACTAGCACTCTTGCAACGATGATTTGGGCATCAAGATGAACTCAAATGAACATGGTGCAATGAACAAAATGTAGAGCATCACGAGGCGACATTTTGATATATTACACGCGCGAATCGGAGCTACATGCAGAGAGTTATGCCATGATGAACAGATGCATGTAATGTTACAGATACGGGGACTTGGCAGAAAAATCAACCTCGGGACAAAGTCAACGCGGGCGAGGTGGCGGCGGATCTCACCGGAGAAGGACGCGCGGCGGCCGGGGAGGCGCTGGGAGACGACCCCGGCCCTGATCCGGCCGGCGGCGGGCGGCGAGGCGCCATGGCGGCGGGGCGGCGCGGGCGGCGGCGCTGGCGGCTGGATGCGGCGGGGAGCGCTGGGCGGCGGCGGCCGGAGGACGGCGACGGGACGCGGGAGGCGCGACGCGGCGGCGCTCGGGCGCGCTCGGGTAGAGGCGGGCGCCTCGGGCGGCGGCGGCGACTCGAGCCCGCGCGGGCCCCGGATGGGCTCCGCGGGCCACGGCGGCGGGGAGGAGAGAGAGAGGAGGTGCTGGTGACGTGGCGGCGGCGGATTGGTCGGAGGGCGGTGGCGGACATGTCCGGCGGGGGGGAAGAAACGTCCGGCGGTGCGGAGGGGAAAAAAATACTAGGGTTAGGCTGGAATTGATCCGAAATTTCGGGGGAGGGGGTGTTTATATAGGTAGAGGGAGCTAGGAGAGTCCAAATGAGGTGCGGTTTTCGCCCACGCGATCGTGATCGAACGACCGAGAGCATGGCGGAGACTTAGAAAGGTTTTGGGTCTGTTTGAAGGGGGATTTTGCTGCAACACACAAACGGACTTTGCGGTTACCCGGTTAACCGTTGGAGCACCAAACGACCTCCAAATGGAACGAAACTTGACCGGTGGTCTAACGGTGGTATACCAAGGCCACTTGACAAGCCTCGGCCCATTCCGAGAACGTTTAACACCCGCATATGAAAAGAGGCAAAAGGGGGCGCCGGAGGAGGTGGGAGTGCCGGATTGCAAAACGGACAACGGGGAAAATGCTCGGATGCAAGAGACGAACACGTATGCCAAAGCGATGCACATGATGACATGATATGAAATGCAGATGATGACATGGCAAAAGCAACATGCAAGTAGATGGCAAGGCAAGGACGGCGAATAACTGGCAGACACCTGACGCATCGGATCCGGGGCGTTACAGCGTGTGGGAGCTTACTTTAGTTTTATATATAAGGTTGGTCAAACTTAAAAGAAAACCCTACTAGTACACGTAAACATTAGACTTAGGCAGCTCTTTTATTAGTTAGTACCACAACCACGATACGGAATCCTGTGCAAGCGCGTGAACCGCGGCCGCGCGGTCGATCGAACGGTGCGTCACCATGTCGCGCTCGAAGGACATCCACCGAACCTTTTTGTGTGTGTGAAAACAATCCTCTAATATTACTCAACTTTTTTCCTGTGAAAGTTCTTGACGCTGCAATATTTCCATATATTTGAATTTAGCTCTAGTTCGTGTTTATTTGGATTTGGACGTTTTAGGTGCGCTCTAGTTTTTTTAATACTGATTTTGTGTGTGTGACTGAGAGAGAACGTGTGTATGTGTCCATATGTGTGTTGTGGCGGAAGGGCAATGTGGAGACGGTGTGCGTGTGATACAGACATAGAGAGGTGTGAATGTGCAAATGATCATGCATGAGTGAGACATAGACAGATGCAGATACGTTGTGTATACATGAGAGAATGGTCTTCTAGTTTACTTGTGTGTGTGTGTGTGAGAGAGAGAGAGAGAGGGAGGGAGGGAGAGAGACAGAGAGAGGAGCATCCGTAACACAACAACCATCTCTCTCGATTCGTCCGTCCCTCGCACGGTCGCATGCAACACATGCATCAACGCGCACATTTTGACACCCTCACCCGGCCCCTGCCCACCTCAAGGCCCGCACAATCTCTTCGTGAATACCCATTTCTCTCCTTAGGTTTGTTTTCTCTCAATATCTGACACACACACACACACACACACACACACACAGAGAGAGAGAGACACGCAGCACAACACACACACACACACACACACACACACACACTCCCCCGAGCACACAATTCATCCCCATCCAAGGTTATACGGCGACCACTCTCGCTTGTGCTTCTTTGCACCCCAACATGCACAACACCTCAATCTTCAAAGAGGGCATCGAGCAGATCGAAGACGGCGACCACAACAAGTCAAGACCATGCGTAAATTAATTATATTTTAGTCATTTTTTGCGTTCTAAAATGCCTGCCGGCTCGCGGAAGGACGTGTTGCCGGCACACGCGCGGATTCAATGAAGGCAGGCGGGGCAGTCTTAAGCTGGTTGCACGCGGCGAGGAGGCGTGCTCAGCCGGTCCTGCAGTGAGTGCGGCCCTCTTGGCCGGTGCGCCGGTTCAATGCCTACGCTATGAGAGGTCGTGTCCGTGTCAGAGCAATCACTCCCTCCAGTCCTTTTTTGTTTGGGTATAACAAAATCTCGTTTTCCATTCACATTTTATAAGTAAAATTCATGGACAAACTTTGACCAAAAGTACGATGGGGACTAATAAACCAGAATGGAGGTAGTAGTTTTTTTAATCAAAGAAGGGTTTCCCCTTCCGATTTTCATTACTGAAAACCAGCATCTAAATCTAAACCATAGTATTTGCCCTAGAACTACCAGGTTCAACATCTCGCAACATAAACCCATACAACGTCCATCGCAAAAAAAACCATACAACCATACGCCAAGGAGGTACGTAGTACTATGAATTCCATTTTCGCTCCATACCAATCATTCTAAAAACTACTTACTACTTATAACGCGCCATTGAAAATCGGAACTCTTAACCCCGCTAAAAAAACGATATTTTAAACTCGGCTACTCGATCTGTGGCAACTGGCGAGCCACCGCGCTCCAAGTCGTTCACCAGTGGTCCCGACCATCAACTCCTATGGATCAAATTATCACGCGAGCTGACTATTCCTACAAAGGTGCTCCACCACGTACCCGGTACCCGCGAATGCAGCAAACGTGCACCTAGGGTTTTAGGGTTTATTTGTTAACGTCGCCTTTACATAACACTCATGTGTGCGAGACAGCGAGTGGCCGACTGCGTGCGTGCGCCTCTTCTCTTCGTATATGTACTCCACCGTTTGTCTGGTGTCCAAAAAATTATAATAACTACTAGCAATGTGCCAATGCGTTGCCACACGATCAAAGTAGATTAATACATATTCACCGATTTGATAGAAAAAAGGTGTAGTTTTGCAATACGTATATCACGAAAAATATGTTATGTTTCACTCAAAATATATTCCTTTGGCGGTTTTGATGAGATAAGGGAGGAATGTTGTTGGTTTCAAGATTCGAGAAGTGGTATATGTCTAAGTTCTACTCTTACTAGCAAGATGCCCGTGCATTGCACGGAACATCAAGATCTTGTGGGCGAAAAGGATGAACGAGGGAAGGCCTTATCTGCAAATGTGGTGAAGAGTGCGGGTAAATTGCCATATTTTCCTTCCTATCCGTCAGATATAAATCGGACGACCTACATTGCAGGATGGCAGGCCCACCATCATCACCAACTCTATTTTTATGCCTACTCTTATAAAAAGCATTGTCAGTGATGATCGTGTGCCTGCCATCCTGCAATATAGGCCGTCCGATCTATATCTGACGGATAGGAAGGAAACTATGGCAATTTTGCAAAAAGATACCCACACCCCTCTCCACATTTGCAAATAAGGCCTTCCCTCGTTCATCCTTTTCCCCCACAAGATAAACTACTCATACAAATGCATCTTGATGTTTCGTGCAACGCATGGGCATCTTGCTAGTTGTTGCAAAAAGCCCATGTGTGTGTGAGAGAGAGGGAGAGTGGAGGAGGACGGAGTGCATGTGTGACAAAGACACAAGGAGTGTGTGTGCAATAGGTATCAGCTTAAAATGAGGCGATAGTGTGTGTGTGCATGATCGAGAGGGCGTGTCTCAAGAAGGGAAGAAAAATCTACATAGATACAAGGAGCGGGAGAGAGATATGTATGCGATGGTGGAAGCACGAGTGTGTGGGTGTATAAACCTATCTAGAGGCTAGCTAGTCGATAAATGTTTGTGAGAGAAATACGAGTCGGGGTGCGAAAGCGAGAGTTTTGTGTGTGTGTGAGAGAGAGACGGTAGTCGGGAAGGGGAGTGGAAGCAGGAGTTGTGTGTGTGTGTCTGTGAGAGAGAGGGAGGATACGGTAGTCGGGGTTGTCTGATCGGTAAACAAATGAATAATGTCAGTCTGGGATGGAGACGAAAAGGAGATCGCAACAAATGTTGTGTCTACAGGAGAGAGAGAGAGAGAGTAATTTTAGTGGTATGAGTCATATGTAGAGACATATAGGGTGTGTGAGAGAATCCCATAGAGAGAAAGACAAAGTGAAAGACGAGCGGAGACTGTGTGTGTGGCGGTGAAAAAGAAAGCTTAGGTACCGAGTGATACCAGAGAACAGTAGAAACGTGAGAGATAATGAAAACCATGTAATGTATAATGATAGGGAGAGTGTGACACTTCTCAAGGGAGACGTCGAGAGACCATGTTTGCGAGGATAGGAGAAACATGAAGTGAGCGTGCGGGTGAGCTGGAGAAAAGAGAGTGATAGCTACCTGAAGGAGCATGCATGCGAGAGAGATGGGCGTGAAAGGAGTGAACAAAAAAGGGATTCAAATATTTGAATTTGAGATGATGATACATGTAATCCATACTCGAACCAAAATTGATCTATCAAACATGCATACTCATATGAATTCACGCACATCTATGTTATTTAATATGTAGATATTACTGATCCATACATTTTAGTAGAACATAATTTGGTTAAATTTTTTCGAATTCAACCTTAAGATTTCGAGATCGTTGTATTTGTAAATCATATTATACATATAAAGGAGCAGAATTCTTTGTTGTGCTTTTGAAAGTATATATAAAAAAATGATGTATATAGAATGTAATTCCAATTGAAAATGGATCCCGCCCGAAAAAATAATAGAATACAAACGGGATTCGAATTGAGTTGGCACGGTAAACGTGCACTCTGCAAAATTTGAACGAAGCGGGGAAAGTCGCAGTAACCGCCCGAAACCAAAATCTGCGAGATGGAAATCACTACTGCCTATCCCTGCCACGCAAAGGCCTATCTGCTAGATTTCTATAGGTTTCGATAGGGGTAGGTTTGTAATTTCACCCAAACGTGACGTAACCGCCTCTCACCCGGATTCATACATGGTGGGCGCCAAAACACAGTGTGTCCTCGGCCAAAATCGACTCCCTCCCCGATTCATATTCATACACGGTGGGCGCCAAAAACAAACTCTCGTCGGCAAATATTCGGTGTATGCGAGATTACCGTCCTATCCCCAACCGACTAATGTTGCTGTGATGTAGTAGAAATTTGAAACGGGGGCTAAGTTTGTAAATTTCCTCGCATTTGAGACAAGCGCGCCCTGAATACATGGTTCCCCCTTCCTCTATACCTCCCTTTTCCCCATTCGTACTCCGTGGGCGCCAAAACACCCTCTCCACCCCACCCTCCTCCGTTCGCCGCCGTCCGCCACCCCATCCACCGCCGTCCTCCTCCACCATGCCGGAGCTGATACCCCGACGCCGCCGTCCATTACAAGAGATCGACCTCTCTCATCCACGGCTTCGGACCGGGATCCTTGCATCCCGTCCTCTCGCTTCATCCCCGCCGTCGTCCACCTTGCCGGCGCCGCTCCTACGACCGTCTCGTCCACCGTGCCCCGCCGCCACCGTCTACCCTCCTAGATCTGCTTCCACGCTGCCGACAGCCATCGCTACCGCAGCACCGTCAAATTCTCAGCAGATGCGTACACGGCGCCGCACCAGAGGCGGTACTCTTTCGTATCTGCTCAACTTATTTATCGCAGCAAGAAAATAGATCGCCACTGCTTTACTCTGATTTCTTGTCTTGGTTGCGAAGTTGCCTTTGTCCGGTTTGCACCTTCAGATCCGCCATGGCACGCTCAACACTATACTCCCAATGCTTATGGTTTTCCCCTTTTATATTCCACACTAGTTAAATCACAGTAGACTAAATTTCAAAATTGGGTCAGTCGATTTTTCAGAGCTCGCCGGAGTTCGCCGGTGCGATCGAAGGGACTCGGGTGGTTGTGGGGCCTCGCCGAACGAAGAAAACTCGACGCGGGTGGGGGTTGGGGCGGGGGTGGGGGTGGGGGTGGCGGAGGAACACAGGCGGTGGGGGCCGGTGGTCCGGCCGGCGGCCCGTGCGGTGTTCTGTATGGGAAGAATCAGAGACGAGGAAGAAGAAGGGTTAGGAGACGTAGGATCTTCATCCAACCGCCTGAAATGGTCGAGAGACAGCTGGGAGTTGCATTCTTAATGCGCTCTGGTTCATCATGTGTGGGCACTGCGCAACCAACATTTTATTATCCAAAATCTGCTTGCTCTTCTTTACCATGTTCCTCTTCCGTTCTTCTTTAATATGTACTCTCTCCGTTCCTAAATACAAGTCTTTGTATAGATTCCACCATGGACTACATATGGAGCAAAATGAGTGAATCTACACTCTAAAATGTATCTGGATACATCTGTATGTGATCCATAGTGGAAATCTCTACCAAGACTTATATTTTGGAACGGAGGGAGTATGATAGTAGTACAGTATGTTCCTTGTACTGAAGATGAGCAGGGACATTTGCAGTGTAGAGGTCTATACGGTCGGTTGTGATGGACACTTTGAGCCTCTTTGATTCGTAGGATCTTGTAAACATAGGAATAGGATTTGTAGTGGCCTGCCCACTTGAATCCTATAAGAATAGCAAGGAAATGCGGGGAGCTGTGTCGCCTTTGAGAGTTACACTGATATTAACAGTACCGCACCTTCACTTGAAGAGAGCTGGTATCCGAAGCCTTTCTAGCCGTACCGGCAATACTAGCACATATATTCCAGCAAGTTCCACTTTGCTGATTTTACTCTGATGCTTAAGGTTTTCCCGTTATATCTACACTATGATCTGTGTAGCTGCTTTGTGTCGCACTAGCAGCAGTCCACTCTTGAAGCTAAACACTGCAATGACTTACAAAATTGGCACCAAGGCATTGAGTGCCATTCTGGATGCAATGAAACTCATACGCTCCCCACCTGTTGATTCTTGTTCAGAATATGATCCTAATGACTATTCTAACCTCGAGGAGTCAAAGGCAGATGGCCTGTCCTGTTCACCCATCAAGGTGCCTGTTCTAATTTGGCAATGTTTTATTGATTGCGGGTATCTTGCATATGTTGTCTTGCATTTCTTCTACTTTGTTGCACCGCCATCTGCTTAGTTTACTCATCATATATGTCGAGATGCCATGCCCATCCATTATCAATACATATTCCATCTGTCATCATACCATGTTTTTCCACTCAAATGTTGTTCTTGTGCATCAGACATCAAAAAGGAAGAGGGTGATTGCCGAACCTGAAGGAGCACCAGCAAAGTCCTTGAAAAACGTGGTGGTGCCGGAGAAATCAGACAGCACCCCACTTATATTGGCTGTACAACCAGTGACACAAAACGTAGGACCGACTCCAGCAGACTGTACCCATACTTCACTGGCCACACCACTAGCCCCACCACACAGGACCTGCACTCCAGCAAAAGGTATACCGATTTCATTTGCCATAGCACCAGCTGTACCACAGAAAAATCCCACTCCAGCAAAAAGTACAGCAAGTCCACCGGCCGAAGACCTATCCCAACTGCAGAGACGGCCAATTCCTGCAGATTGGAACCCCATTCCATTTATTCCCAGTTTAAAAGACAATGCTTTCAATGTTGTTAGGGACTACGTGCATATATTCCCATCATGGGAAGATTATTGTGAAGACAAACACCATTTTCACATCTTCCTGTCCAACTTACGTGTAAGTGCTATTATTCATGGTTATTATTTTCCTGTTTTCTGCTGATTGAACACATCAATGATTTACATTACATTGTTGTAACTAGGCGAGGGTCAATCTGGATAGTCATGACGAGCAAAGCTTGCTTGTGCTTTTCAAGGAAGCATTGCAGCAGTATCGGTGTTACCTGAGGAAATCACACTTTGATGGCAAGTCTATAAACGAATTTCCGGTGAAGTCTCCTGTGCTAAATTTAGAAGACATTGAATGGAAAAACCTTGTTATGCACTGGTCTCGTTCCCAGGATGAGGTACTGTCTATGAAATCACATGACAATTTGAACTTCTACTTTTCCGCATGTGCCTTACGGATCTTTTTTGCAGGAAATCTGCTCGAAGAAGAATTCCGGTTTGACAAGAACGACAGGATATCGCAAATATGCTGCCCGCTGCTTTGCTCTTGTTAGTACCTGTTGTCCTGTATCACTGTACTTGCATACATACCTGGTTCATTATGTGACAGCAGTATGCATGATAGCTTGCTTATCAATTGTTCGCTCCAAATTATCTGATCTGTATGAATGGTTACATTAGTGTAGAATATATCCAATGCCAATGTTTTTTTAGCTCTGCATTGTTCTTGTAAGTACATGCTGTCCTTTATCAGTGTACTTATAATGACAGGTAGTTGTTCATGTACCATCACTCTGCAGCTTATTTTCCTTTGCCCTCCATTTTCTACACATCAGATCTATATTTACTCTTACCATAAGGTTGGTACTGAAGAAGTTTAGCTGTGCATTGCTCTTGGCTGTACCTTTTGCCTGTATCGCTGCACTTACATTTATAGCTACTTGGTTATGTAGCATCACTCTTCATCTTATCTTAAATATTCTCCATTTTTTCGTATATTATCACATCTATATTTACTCTTAACAAAATGTAGAATAAAGGCAATGCTTTTGAAGAAGATTCTGTGGTAAACTTCTTGAATTGCCCCCCCCATCAGCATGGACAAGGCCTTTATAGAGCCTGTCTTCACCAATAATGTAAGTTTGTCCATCTCAAGCCTTCAAACTTTGTTGTATATATTTGGTTAGGCATGACTGCAACAGCTGTTTATTTTTGGTGTTTGCATCAAATTGCTTGTTTAAAGTTTATTATGTAGTTCATAAACAAAAGTTTGTCCTTTCTCAATTTAAGTTTTCAGTTGTACAACCAAGTTCCTTCTTCATACCATGTAAATTAAACTATACAGAGCAAGTGATCTTCTTTTGCACTGCATGTATGCTTCTGTTCTTCATCCGTAATCCAGTGGTGTGGTGAACCTACCCACTACAGCACAATGTCATATTCTGCAATGTCTTAACTATGAACAATGTCATATCATTCTACTATTATTTAAACCGTCTCTTTATTTGCCAATCTGAAATGGTATAAATTGACAGCACACTAACCATTGATACTTATGAGTTCTTGATCTGTAATCCAGTGGTGTCGTGAAGCTGCCAACTCCTTCACAATGTCATTTCCTGCCATGTCTTGACATGAACAATACCATATTGTTTTAATGCAATTTTAAACTGTGTCACTTTATTCGTCAGTAAGAAATGTGATGAATTGTCAGCACTGATACTTTTATGTGGAAAACCTATCATCTGTCTGCTTGTTTATCTTTCAGAGTGAGGAAGATATAAGTGTTGAACAAGCGCAGTCTCATCATCTTGCTCAGCTGCTTGCGCGGCAGCTCCCCAGCAGGGCTAACCTTTCTTGAACTCTATTGAAGTGCTGTCGGTTTTATATATTATTTTGTCGGCGTGTTTATTTGCACTGGTGGCGATCTTTGATGCCCAGTGTATGTAATCTGCTGTCTGCTTGTGCTTTATTATCATAGTTGCGAACTTTGATGCCCAGTGGATGTAATATGCCGTAATTTCTTTATTGTATAGTCTAGGTTTTTTCTTATTCACGATGCTACAATTATTTTACTGTATATATATCATGTCTTCGCAGTAAACCGGCCAAACCGTAAAATTACGGTACATAATCGGGCCGTCATGCAATCACGATGTAGGTTGGGCCTGAAACATGCCGAATAACTCACGGGCCGACAGCAGCCTGAAATGAACCCCGGCCCATGATTGTGCGAATCAAATCACGGGCTTTTAACAGGCCAAAATTGTCTCGGTCCTTGTTTGGCCCAATCAGATATTGGCTGCGAGCAGGCCGGATGCAAACCGGGCCATAGTTAGGCCCAACTATATGACGGGCTTTTAACAGGCCGAAATTAATATAGGGCCGAAATGTTAAACCGGCCCTTAACAGGCCAAAACTAATATCAGGCTGAATTACTAAGTGGGCCTTTAGCAAGTGGGCCCAAAAGCATAGTGTCCAGTTGACGGGCCGAATCTGATATGGGCCATAATTGAGCCCAAAGCCTCTTAAAGGGCCGGACCTGATCTGGGCCGTAATTTGGCCCAGAACATGGTAGGCTTTTAACGGGCCGGATCTCATATGGGCCACTATTAGGCCCGGAGCGTGGCAGGCCATTGATGGACCGGATCAAATATGGGCCGGCATTTGGCCCAAAACATGGCAGCCAGTTAATGGGCCGGCCTACTAGGGTCCTCAAAATCTTGTGGGCCTACAGCTGGGCCGGCCCATTAATGTCGGCGAAATCTCGTGGGCCTTTAGCTGGGTCAGCCCATTAATGTCGGCGAAATCTCGTGGGCCTTTAGCTGGGTCGGCCCATTATGAACACTTGTACGATAGCACAGGTATGACTATCTTGATTTTGTCATAAATTTGTCATGGATGTACATGCATGACAAAAAACGCGTCCTACTGTGACAAACACGTATCATCACGAAAGTGTATTTTTTTGTAGTGTGACGGCATGGTCTGCGATGCGAGACTGGGCGCCGGGGAGGCGGTCCCCGGGCTCTCACTCCGGCGATGGAAGGCTGTGGTGGGGCACCGATGCTCAGTTGGCGCGTGGTGGTGGGCATGCAGGCGCAGTGGTGGTGGGCATGCAGGCGCAGTGGTGGCCAAGCGGCGTGGATTTGACGCTTCTAGCTCGGAGGTGACGTGCGCTTGGGTAGCTGCGGCGGGCATCCTCGGCTGTGGGAAGCTCGGCCCTTCTACCAGCACTACACAAGTCTGTTGGTGGCCTCCCGGTGACCTCGTCCTGGCGGCCCATGCGGCGCCTCTCCGGTCCGGCCACATGGCGCCGGCGGCCGATGCTGGGGATGCAACGGGATTTGGATGTTGCATCTCAATCCAGCGAGATGGAGTGGGGTGGCGGCCCCTCCTCCCTGTGCGGGCTGGATGCGGATCGACGGTGCGGGGGGTGCTACCTGATGACCCACAAGTATAGGGGATCTATCATAGTCATTTCGATAAGTAAGAGTGTCGAACCCAACGAGGAGCTGAAGGAAATGACAAGCGGTTTTCAGTAAGGTATTCTCTGCAAGCACTGAAATTATCGGTAACAGGTAGTTTTGTGATAAGGTAATTTGTAACGAGTAACAAGTAGCATGTGTAAATAAAGTGCAGCAAGGTGGCCCAATCCTTTTTGTAGCAAAGGACAAGCCTGGACAATTTCTTATATAGAGTAAATCGCTCCCGAGGACACATGGGAATTATCGTCAAGCTAGTTTTCATCACGTTCATATGATTCGCGTTCGGTACTTTGATAATTTGGTATGTGGGTGGACCGGTGCTTGGGTGCTGTCCTTACTTGGACAAGCATCCCACTTATGATTAACCCCTATTGCAAGCATCCGCAACTACAAAAGAAGTATTAAGGTAAACCTAACCATAGCATGAAACATATGGATCCAAATCAGCCCCATACGAAGCAACACATAAACTAGGGTTTAAGCTTCTGTCGCTCTAGGAACCCATCATCTTCTTATTACTTCCCAATGCCTTCCTCTAGGCCCAAACAATGGTGAAGTTTCATGTAGTCGGCGTTCACATAACACCACTAGAGGAGAGACAACATAGATCTCATCAAAATATCGAATGAATACCAAATTCACATGACTACTAATAGCAAGACTTCTCCCATGTCCTCAGGAACAAACGTAACTACTCACAAAGCATATTCATGTTCATAATCAGAGGGGTATTAATATGCATATAGGATCTGAACATATGATCTTCCACCAAATAAACCAACTAGCATCAACTACAAGGAGTAATCAACACTACTAGCAACCCACAGGTACCAATTTGAGGCTTTGGGACAAAGATTGGATACAAGAGATGAACTAGTGTTTGAGAGGAGATGGTGCTGGTGAAGATGTTGATGAAGATTGACCCCCTCCCGATGAGAGGATCGTTGGTGATGACGATGGCGATGATGTGCCCCTCCCAGAGGGAAGTTTCCCCGGCAGAACAGCTCTGCCAGAGCCCTAGATTGGTTCCGCCAAGGTTCCGCCTCGTGGCGGCGGAGTTTCTTCCCGAAAGCTTGCTTATGATTTTTTCTCGGACGAAAGACTTCATATAGCGAAAGATGGGCACCGGAGGCCTACCAGGGGGCCCACGAGGTAGGGGGCGTGCCCAGGGGGTAGGGTGCGCCCCCCACCCTTGTGGCCAGGGTGTGGGCCCCCTCTGGTATTTTCTTCACTCAGTATTTTTTTTATTTCCAAAAATGACTTCTGTGGAGATTCGGGACTTTTGGAGCTGTGCGGAATAGGTCTCTAATATTTGCTCCATTTCCAGCCCAGAATTCCAGCTGCCGGCATTCTCCCTCTTCATGTAAACCTTGTAAAATAAGGGAGAATAGGCATAAGTATTGCGACATAACGTGTAATAACAGCCCATAATGCAATAAATATCAATATAAAAGCATGATGCAGAATGGACGTATCAACTCCCCAAGCTTAGACCTCGCTTGTCCTCAAGCGGAAGCCGATAACGATAAATATGTCCACATGTCTAGAGATAGAGGTGTCGATAAAATAAAATATGGACATGAGGGCATCATGATCATTCTTATAACAGCAACATATATGGATATTGTCATATGATTTCTTATGCTCAAGTAATAATCTATTCACAATGTAAAGTATGAATCAGAAACCTCATTGGGAACTAACAAACTATAATCTCAGTCATTGAGGCAATTGCAGTTTATCATAACATCAGAAAGAGTCAATATAAGAGCTTTTCAGCAAGTCCACATACTCAACTATCATTTAGTCTTTCACAATTGCTAACACTCATGCAATACTTGTGGTTACGGAGTTTTAATCGGACATAGAGAAAGATAGGGGCTTATAGTTTCGCCTCCCAACCTTTTACCTCAAGGGTAACATCAACAATAATAGTTCATGCCAACTTACATCCAATTGGATATATATATATATATATCAGGATCTTTCCAACACAATGTGCTTGCCAAAGGATAAATTTTAAAAAAGGAAAGGTGAAGATCATCATGACTCTTTGCATAAGGGTAAAAGATAAAAGTAAAAGATAGGCCCTTCGCAGAGGGAAGCAGAGGTTATCATGCGCTTTTGGTTGGATGCACGAAGTCTTAATGCAGAAGAACGTCACTTTATATTGCCACTTGTGATATGGACCTTTGTTATGCAGTCCCTCACTTTTATTTCTTCCATATCACAAGATCGTATAAAACTTATTTTCTCCACACTAATAAATCATACATATTTAAAGAGCAATTTTTATTCCTTGCACCGATGAAAACTTACTTGAAGGATCTTACTCAATACATAGGTAGATATGGTAGACTCTCATGGCAAAACTGGGTTTAAGGGTATTTGGAAGCACAAGTAGTATCTCTACTTGGTGCAAAGAATTGGCTAGCATGAGGGAGAAAGGCAAGCTCAACATGTTGGATGATCCATGACAATATACTTTATTTCAGATATAAGAAAACATAACCCATTACGTTGTCTTCCTTGTCCAACATCAACTCTTTAGCATGTCATATTTTAATGAGTGCTCACAATCATAAAAGATGTCCAAGATAGTATATTTATATGTGAAACCTCTCTTTCTTTATTACTCCCTATTAATTGCAATGAAGACGAAAACTATGTTTGCCAACTCTCAACAACTTTTAATCATCATACTCTTTATATGTGAAGTCATTACTCTCCATAAGATCAATATGATCTCTTTGTTTATTTTTATTTCTTCTTTTTCTTTTATTCCCTCAAGATCATAGTAAAGTAATCAAGCCCTTGACTCAACACTAATCTTTATTATATTTAGCTCATGGACTCGATTACATAGAAGGGATCATAAGGCAAAACTCAAAACTAAATCATACTAAAACTTTATTCTACTAGATCAAGATATTACTAAAAGGATCGAACTAAGAAAAACGGTAAAGATAGGAGTGTGATGATGATACGATACCGGGGCACCTCCCCGAAGCTTGGCAGTTGCCAAGGGGAGTGCCCATACCCATGTGATTATATCTCTTTTGCTGGTGAAGGAATTGTTGATGATGTAGGCTTGTCGTCCCTCTTCCAAGGCATAGGCTCTCCATCATAGAAGGATGATCGAGTCTCCGGGATCCTTAAATCTGCAGCCAAACTCATCCTCTTGAATCTATATTCATACTCACAGTTTTGGTTTTGCAGGTCATAGATCTGGGCTTGGAGGTGCTCGATTTTCTCGTGAAGCTTGAAGATGGCCTCCCCGATGTCCTTGGTGTCCAGCTTGTGTTTGCTAGTGAACTCTGTGATCATTATGTGATTGGAGTCAAGTCCGCGCTCCACCATCTCCTGACACTTGAAAACTTGTTGCTCCATTGCCTCGAGCCTTGTCTCCACGCTTCCGGTCCTCCTTGGTGCCTCAACATCGCGGATGTGCAGCACCCCCTCATGCATCTCAATGGTTTGAGGGTGTTGCAGCACCTCCGCAAGGTAGGGGTTGATGACCTTCTCGAAGAACTTGTCCTTGGGGGCACTTGGAGACGTCGTGGCGACTTAGATCTGTCAGAAAAACAGCTCGAAAGGAAAACAGAGGATATTTGCGTGATACGAGAGTCAAAACCTTCGGGAGATTATATAATGAATTTTTACCGAACAAAAGAAGTATCGTGCAAGAAAATGGAGTCCGGAGAGCGCACGAGGTGCCCACGAGGAAGGGGGCACGCCCAGGGGGGTAGGGCGCACCTCCCACCCTCGTGAAAGCCTCGTGTCCTTCCCGGACTGCTTCTTATTTTCCTATTTTTCTAAATATTCCAAAACGGAGAAAAATTGCCATCAGAACTGTTTTGGAGTCGGTTTACTTACCGTACCACATACATATTCCTTTTCGGAGTCTGAAATGTTCTGGAAAGTGTCTCTTATGTATTCCTCTAGGTTACGGTTTCAATAATAGTAGTTTCAACATTTATAGGATTACCTGAGATATAATGTTTGATCCTTTGACCGTTCACCACCTTCGGATTTGTGCATTTGAAGTTGTTGATTTTTATGGCACCGGAACGATAGACCTCCTCGATAACGTAAGGACCTTCCCATTTAGAGAGAAGTTTTCCTGCGAAAAATCTTAAACGAGAGTTGTATAGAAACACATAATCACCTATATTAAACTCACGCTTTTGTATCCTTTTGTCATGCCATTTTTTAACTTTTTCTTTAAACAATTTGGCATTTTCATAGGCTTGGGTTCTCCATTCATCAAGTGAGCTAATATCAAATAACCTCTTCTCACCAGCAAGTTTGAAATCATAATTGAGCTCTGTAATGGCCCAATATGCCTTATGTTTTAGTTCGAGAGGTAAATGACATGCTTTTCCATAAACCATCTTATACGGAGACATACCCATATGGTTTTTATATGCAGTTCTATAGGCCTATAATGCATCATCAAGTTTCTTGGACCAATTCTTTCTAGATCTATTAACAGTCTTTTGCAAAATTAATTCGAGCTCTCTGTTACTCAATTCTACTTGACCACTAGACTGTGGGTGATAAGGGGATGCAATTCTATGATTAACATCATACTTAGCAAGCATTTTACAAAAGGCACCATGAATAAAATATGAACCACCATCAGTCATTAAATATCTAGGGACTCCAAACCTCGAAAAAATAACTTCTTTAAGAATCTTAATAGAAGTATTATGATTAGCACTACTAGTTAGAATAGCTTCTACCCACTTAGTAACGTAATCAACATCAACTAAAATATGTGTATACCCATTAGAGGAAGGAAAAGGTCATATATAATCAAAGCCCCAAACATCAAATGGTTCAATAACAAGTGAATAATTCATAGGCATTTCTTGGCGTCTACTAATATTACCAATTCTTTGACATTCATCACAAGACAAGACAAACTTACGGGCATCCTTGAAAAGAGTAGGCCAATAAAAACCGGATTGCAATACCTTATGTGCAGTTTTATCTCCAGCGTGGTGCCCTCCATAAGCCTCGGAGTGACACTTGCGTAGGATCTGTTCCTGTTCATGCTCAGGTACCCAACGTCTGATAACACCATCTACCCCTTCTTTATAAAGATGTGGGTCATCCCAAAAGTAATGCCTCAAATCATAGAAAAACTTTTTCTTTTGCTGGTATGTGAAACTAGGTGGTATGAATTTAGCAACAATGTAATTAGCATAATCAGCATACCATGCAGCAGTACGAGAAGCATTAATGATAGCTAATTGTTCATCAGGAAAGCTATCATCAATAGGTAGTGGGTCATCAAGAACATTCTCTAACCTAGACAAGTTGTCTGCAACGGGGTTCTCAGCTCCCTTTCTATCAATAATATGCAAATCAAATTCTTGTAGCAAGAGAACCCATCTAATAAGTCTAGGTTTAGCATCTTTCTTTTCCATAAGGTATTTAATAGCAGCATGATCAGTGTGAATAGTTACTTTAGAATCAACAATATAAGGTCTGAACTTATCACAAGCAAAAACAACTGCTAAAAAATTCTTTTTCGGTAGTAGCATAATTTCTCTGGGCATTGTCTAGAGTTTTACTAGCATACTGAATAACATTTAATTTCTTATCAACTCTTTGTCCTAGAACAGCACCTACGGCATAATCACTAGCATCACACATAATTTCAAAGGGTAAATTCCAATCAGGTGGCTGAACAATATAGGTGCAGAAATCAATGCTTTCTTAAGTATTTCAAATGCTTCTACACAATCATCATCAAAGACCAAAGGAATATCTTTTTGTAATAGATTAGTCAGAGGCCGAGAAATTTTTGAGAAGTCCTTAATGAACCTCCTATAAAAACCGGCATGACCAAGGAAACTTCTTATACCTTTGATGTCCTTGGGACACGACATATTTTCAATAGCATCAACTTTAGCTTTATCCACCTCAATACCTCTTTCAGAAATTTTATGCCCTAAGACAATACCTTCATTAACCATAAAGTGGCGTTTCTCCCAATTCAAGACAAGATTAGTTTCTTCACATCTCTGCAAAACACGATCAAGGTTGCTCAAGCAATCATCAAAAGAGGATCCATAAACGGAGAAATCATCCATGAAAACCTCACAAATCTTTTCACAAAAGTCAGAGAATATAGCCATCATGCATCTTTGAAAGGTAGCAGGTGCATTACATAAACCAAAAGGCATACGTCTATAAGCAAAAGTACCGAAAGGGCAAGTAAAAGTGGTCTTTGCTTGATCATCAGCTGACACAGGTATTTGAGAGAAACCAGAGTAACCATCTAGAAAGCAAAAATGTGTATGTTTGGATAATCTTTCTAGCATTTGATCAATGAAAGGCAAAGGGTAATGATCTTTTTTAGTAGCTTTATTCAGTTTGCAGAAATCAATTACCATCCTATAACCTGTAATAATTCTATGCAGAATCAATTCATCTTTATCATTAGGAACGACAGTAATACCTCCCTTCTTAGGGACACAATGGACAGGACTTACCCACTGACTATTAGCAATGGGATAAATTATACCTGCCTCAAGGAGCTTTAATATTTCCTTTCTTACCACTTCTTTCATCTTAGGATTCAGCCGTCGTTGGTGATCAATAACCGGTTTGGCATCTTTCTCCAAATTTATTTTGTGTTGACATAGAGTGGGACTAATGCCCTTAAGATCATCAAGAGTATATCCAATAGCAGCGCGGCGCTTCTTTAGAGTTTTCAATAATTTTTCTTCCTTCTTCTCTGAAAGCTTAGCACTAATAATAATAGGATATATCTTCTTTTCATCAGGATAATCATATTTAAGAGTATCAGGTAATGGTTTAAGCTCAAACACGGGATCACCCTTGGGTGCAGGAGGATCCCCTAGGATTTCAACAGGCAAGTTGTGTTTCGGAATAGGTCCCTGTTCAGGATAGGCAAGTTGTGTTTCAGAATAGGTCCCTTCTTTCATACATAAACATATCGTTTTCATGGTCTAGCAAATATTGTTCTAAAGGATCATTAGGAGGCACAGCAATAGAAGCAAGACCAATAATTTCATCACGAGGTTGTCTACGAAATTTAGAAAAATTAAACTCATGAGACATATCATCCAAACCAATAGTAACAACATCTTTTTCGCAGTCTATCCTAGCATTGACAATATTCAAGAAGGGTCTACCAAATATAATGGGACAAAAGCTATCTTGTGGGGAACCAAGAACAAGAAAATCAGCAGGATATTTAACCTTCCCACACAAGACTTCAACATCTCTAACAATCCCAATCGGTGAAATAGTATCTCTATTGGCAAGCTTAATGGTAACATCAATTTCTTCTATCTCAGCAGGTGCAATATGATGCATAATTTCTTTGTACAAAGAATGAGGTATGGCACTTGCGCAAGCACCCATATCACACAAGCCATGATAGCAATGATCTCCTATTTCAACAGAAATAACATGCATGCCTACCATAGGTCTATGTTTATCTTTTGCACCAGGTTTAGCAATCCTAGCAGTTTCCTCACAGAAATAAATAACATGCCCATCAATATTATCAGCCAAGAGATATTTAACCATAGCAATATTAGGTTCAACTTTAACTTTCTCAGGGGTTTTGTGTGTCCTAATATTACTTTTGTTGACTACAGTCGAAGTTTTAGCATGATCCTTCATTCTAACAGGGAAAGGTGGTTTCTCAACATAAGCAGTAGGAACAATAGGATAATTATAAGTGATAGTCTTTTCTTCAACTTTAATAGGTGAAACTACTTTTACTTCTATGGGAGGATTATATTTAAACCACTTCTCCTTAGGGAGATCAACATGAGTAGCAAATGATTCACAGAAAGAAGCTACTATCTCAGAGTCAAGTCCATATTTAGTGCTAAACTTACGGAAAACATCATTATCCATAAAAGATTTAACGCAATCAAACTTAGGTGTCATACCTGACTCCTTACCTTCGTTGAGATCCCAATATTCAGAGTTGCGTTTAATTCTCTCCAATAAATCCTATCTGAATTCAATAGTCTTCATCATAAAAGAACCAGTACAAGAAGTATCGAGCATGGAGCGATTGTTGTTAGAAAGCCGAGCATAAAATTTTTGAATAATCATTTCTCTTGAGAGCTTATCACTGGGGCATGAATATAACATTGACTTAAGCCTCCCCCAAGCTTGAGCGATGCTTTCTCCTTCGCGAGGCAAAAAATTATATATATAATTACGATCACGATGAACAAGATGCATAGGATAAAATTCTGATGAAATTCCAATTTCAATCACTTGTAGTCCCATGATCCCATATCATCACATAGACTGTACCATGTCAATGCATCTCCCTTCAAAGATAAAGGGAAGACCTTCTTCTTGATAACATCATCGGGCATACCTGCAAGCTTAAATAATCCACAAACTTCATCCACATAGATTAAGTGTAAATCAGGATGCAATGTTCCATCTCCTGCAAAAGGATTAGCTACCAGTTTCTCTATCATACCTGAAGGGATTTCAAAGTAGATATTTTCGATAGGTTCAGTAGGTTGAGGAGCAACTATTTGCTCTACCGGTCGGGGTGAAGATACCCCGAAGAAGCCCCTCAAAGGATTACTTTCCATAGTAACAAGTGACAGTAAATTTTAGCACACTATATAAATTTTTCCTTACCAAATTCCACCTACCAAAGGCGCTTCACTCCCCGGCAACGGCACCAGAAAAGAGTCTTGATGAACCACAAGTATAGGGGATCTATCGTAGTCCTTTCGATAAGTACGAGTGTCGAAACCAACGAGGAGCAGAAGGAAATGACAAGCGGTTTTCAGTAAGATATTCTCTGCAAGCACTGAAATTATCGGTAACAGATAGTTTTGTGATAAGGTAATTTGTAACGAGTGACAAGTAGCAAGTGTAAATAAACTGCAGCAAGGTGGCCCAATCCTTTTTGTAGCAAAGGACAAGCCTGGACAATTTCTTATATAGAGAAGAGCGCTCCTGAGGACACATGGGAATTATCGTCAAGCTAGTTTTCATCAGGTTCATATGATTCGCGTTCGGTACTTTGATAGTTTGGTATGTGGGTGGACCGGTGCTTGGGTGCTGTCCTTACTTGGACAAGCATCCCACTTATGATTAACCCCTATTGCAAGCATCTGCAACTACAAAAGAAGTATTTAGGTAAACCTAACCATAGCATGAAACATATGGATCCAAATCAGCCCCTTACGAAGCAACGCATAAACTAGGGTTTAAGCTTCTGTCACTCTAGCAACCCATCATCTACTTATTACTCCCCAATGCCTTCCTCTAGGCCCAAACAATGGTGAAGTGTCATGTAGTCGACGTTCACATAACACCACTAGAGGAGAGACAACATACATCTCATCAAAATATTGAACGAATACCAAATTCACATGACTACTAATAGCAAGACTTCTCCCATGTCCTCAGGAACAAACATAACTACTCACAAATCATATTCATGTTCATAATCAGAGGGGTATTAATATGCATATAGGATCTGAACATATGATCTTCCACCAAATAAACCAACTAGCATCAACTACAAGGAGTAATCAACACTACGAGCAACCCACAGGTACCAATCTGAGGCTTTGGGACAAAGATTGGATACAAGAGATGAACTAGGGTTTGAGAGGGGATGGTGCTGGTGAAGATGTTGATGAAGATTGACCCCCTCCCAATGAGAGGATCATTGGTGATGACGATGGCGATGATTTGCCCCTCCCGGAGGGAAGTTTCCCTGGCAGAACAGCTCTGCCGGAGCCCTAGATTGGTTCCGCCTCGTGGCGGCGGAGTTTCTTCCCGAGAGCTTGCTTATGATTTTTTCTCGGACGAAAGACTTCATATAGCAGAAGATGGGCACCAGAGGCCTGCCAGGGGGCCCACGAGGCAGGGGGCGTGCCCAGGGTGTAGGGGGCACCCCTACCCTCGTGGCCAGGGTGTCGGCCCCCTCTGGTATTTTCTTCGCTCAGTATTTTTTATTATTTCCAAAAATGACTTCCGTGGAGTTTCAGGACTTTTGGATCTGTGCAGAATAGGTCTCTAATATTTGCTCCTTTTCCAGCCCAGAATTTCAGCTGCCGACATTCTCCCTCTTCATGTAAACCTTGTAAAATAAGAGAGAATAGGCATAAGTATTGCGACATAACGTGTAATAACAGCCCATAATGCAATAAATATCAATATAAAAGCATGATGCAGAATGGACGTATCACTGCCTCCTTCATGCGGTGCTTGTGGATGGGCACCAGTTCTGGCTCGTCGGCGTGCCGGCGATGAGGTGGATAGCTTCGGCATAGTGGTGGCGCTGCCACGATGCTGGGTGCGTGTAGGCCAACGGAGGTGCTTTGCATGAGGGTGTGGTGTTGGGCGGTGCTCCATGCGAAACCTTATTAGGCTCTTGTCGGCCGACGGTGTCGGTGTCCGTGAACGTCATTTCACCTCCTTGGAGGCGTCGCCGTGGAGTCCACACCCTGCTCGGTGAAAACTGATGGAAAGTGATTCTCATTCATTACAGTAAGGTACAGGTGATACATATAGGGTTTGTAGCCCTACCCAGGAGCGGGCGTCGTGGGATCATGGCTGGAGCGTGGAACACTCCAGCGCTGACCAAACTGTCTCCTAACACCCCCCCCCCCCCGCAGTGTCAACGACGGGTTTGACGACGTTGAGGCTGGACCGGATGTCGTTGAAGGCTGCGAAGGGGAGCCCCTTGGTGAAGATGTCCGCAAACTGCGCGCTGGTGGGGACATGAAGAACTCTGACCTCTCCTAATGCTACATTCTCTCTTACACAATGGATGTCAATCTCAATGTGTTTTGTCCTACGATGCTGAACATGATTACATGACATGTAGACAGCGGAGACATTATCACAATACATGATGGTAGCCCGCTGGATAGGTCGACGTATTTCTCCAAGAAGTTGACGAAGCCACATTGTCTCGGCAACGAGATGAGCAACAGAGCGATATTCAGCTTCCGCGGAGGACCTGGAGACGGTTAGTTGCCGCTTTGATGACCAAGAAATCATGTTATCAGCCAAATATACACAGTAACCAGAAGTGGAACGCCGAGTATCTGGGCAACCAGCCCAGTCCGCATCAGAATACGCTGTGAGTGTATTAGGGGAGGATGGGTTGATGAGAAGACCATGATCAAGCGTGCCTTTGAGGTAGCAAAGAATGCGTTTGACGTGGTTGAAATGAGGCAAGCGTGGGTCATGCATGTAGAGACAAGCTTGCTGAATAGAATAGGTGAGCTCAGGACGGGTGAGAGTCATGTATTGCAGCGCCCCTGTAAGGCTGCGGTAGAGCGTAGTGTCAGAGATAGGCTCACCGTCCGAAGAAAGCTTGGAACCGGTGTCAGCGGGAGTGCGTGTCGGATGGCAATCAAGCATACCAGCTTTGGAGAGAATGTCAAGAGCATACTGACGTTGGGAGAGAAATAGGCCCGAGCTTGAATGAGTGACCGTGATGTCGAGGAAGTGATGGAGGTGGCCGGGATCAGTCATACAAAACTCAGCACACAAGGAAGAAATGACTTGCTCTAGAAAAGAGGTGGAGGAGGCAGTGAGAACAATGTCATCTACATAAAGAAGAAGATACGCAATATGAGCATCAGAATTGAAGATAAAAAGAGATGAGTCAGACCATGAAGGGAGGAACCCAATGGTGTGCAGAAAGGTAGCAAACCGATGGAACCAAGCACGTGGGGCTTGTTTCAAACCATACAATGACTTTTGCAAATGACAAACATGATCTGGAAAAGATGAGTCAGCAAAACCAAGTGGATGTCTACAGTACACCATTTCAGCAAGAGAGCCGTGAAGAAATGTGTTTTTCACATCGAGTTGATGAATGGGCCAAGAGGAAGAAACAACGATGCTAAGGACGGTGCATATGGTGCTCGGTTTGACAACTGGAGAGAAAGTCTCATCGAAATCAATACCAGGCTGCTGTGAGTCCCCGCGACAAACCCAACGAGCTTTGTAACGCGATAGAGAGCCATCAGAACGGAATTTGTGGCAAAAAACCCATTTACCGGAGACGACATTAGCACTAGAAGGACGCGGGACAAGAGACCAAGTGTTATTGAGGATAAGAGCGTCATATTCTTCCTTCATGGCACGAAACCAGTTGGGGTCAAGAAGGGCTGTTTTGTAGGATGAGGGAATGGGTGAAATGGTAGGCGAGTCGGTGGTAGCGGACAGGTTGAGACGGCGGGAAGGAAGGCCGAAGCCAGCTTTACTACGGGTGCGCATGTTGTGCTTGTTGATGGGAGCAGGAATAGGAACCGCACGGGGCGGAATAGGTGAGGCTGCACCGGAGGAAGAAGAAGAGCTGAGAGCTAGTGAGAGAGTGGGAGGCAGCGGAAAGTGGTGATGACGACTGGTCTAGATTGTTTAATGGAGTGAAGGGCGACACGGTAGCATCAGCATGCAAGAAAGGGATTGGTGATGGTGGTGGGTCCGATGCATGGGAAGGAGAGGGTGGGAGGGGTGCGGGTGAAATAATGGGTTGGTCGGTGTTGGTGGGTGGGGGCTGATCGACGTGAACAAGCCCATGCAGAGCATGCACGTCAATCGCGGGATGCCTAGGCGCCGTGCGGTGTTGTGTAGACAGTGGGGAGGAGAGATCAGGTGGGTTGTGACTGGCAAAAGGAAAAATGGTCTCGTTGAATGTGACGTGGCGAGAGAGAATGATGCAGCTAGTAGGAAGATGAAGGCAATGGTAGCCACGATGATCATCGGAATACCCAAGAAAAACAGACGGCAATGAGCGAGGTGCAAGTTTATGAGCGCATGTGGCAGAGAGATTAGGGAAACATAGGCATCCAAATATACCAAGGTCTGCGTAGGAGGGAGGGGTAAGAAAGAGAGAGTGGTAGGGAGAGAATTGCCATTTTGCGTTGAAGTATATGGGCAGGAGAACCGGAGGAGAATGCCATGGCGAAGAAACAAATCACGGTTGCAAAAATCGTCAAATTCATGGCATTTGTCACATTGCAAAAAGCGAATGGGGAGAGAGAAGTGGGTGTACACGTAGCGTTGGAAATTCACAAACACGGTATGAACATCAGATTTGCAGCGAAGTGGGAAGGTCCAGATGAAGTGTGAGTAATCATCCACTATTACAAGATAAAACTTAAATCCGGACACACTAGGAACAGGTGATTGCCATATATCACAGTGCAACAACTCAAAGGGAAAGGAACTGGTAGTAGTAGATGTGCCAAAGGGCAGTCTAACATGTTTGCCCATTTGACATGACTGACACAAAGACGAGTCGTGTGACTCCCGAACGTAGGGTAGCTGAAACTCGCGAAGAAGAGTGGTGGTGGTGGCGCTGTTGGGATGACCGAAACGGTGATGCCAAAGCGAGATGGAGGCGACCATGGCATGGAGCTGCGGTGAGGGAGGCGTGCCGCGAAAGGTGTACAAGTCATCGGAGCTATTGAACCGAGCGATCAGCGCCTTGTTGCGAAGATCCTTCAGAGAGACACCCAGAGGATCAAATTCGACAGAGACAAGATTATCAATAGTAAAACGGCGAATAGATATCAGGTTTTTAATTAGTGCAGGGGCAACAAGTACTTCACGTAAGGAGAGATTTGGAGAGAGAGAGGTCGAGCCGGTGCATGAAACAGGCATGGATGAACCGTTTCCTACTGTGATGGAAGGAAAAATTGAAGGATGAATGGAGGAAAGCATAGAGCTAGATGCGGACATGTGCGAGGAAGCAGCAGAATCGAATATCCATTCTGTACGTGTATCCTGAGTGGTAAGCGAGTTCATGGCAGCGATGAAGGCGGCTTGGTCCCAAGTTGGTGGCGTCGGTGTAGAGGACGAAGCAGTAGATGAAGCCGGTGGCGCTGCGTGATCCCACGGTGAAGCGGGCGGAGCACCGTAGGAGTACGCCGAAGGATCTGTTGATGGCGGCGCGGCTTGGTACACAGGAACATACGCCGTGTAGGCATTCGGAGGAGGCCGCGAGCCGAGAAGACCAGGAGCGCCAAGTTGGGGACGCATGCCGGGCGGCCCCCACGCGCCGCTGTAAGCTGGAGGAGCACCGTAGGGAGAGGGTGCCGACCATGGCATAGGCCAGGCCTGAACTAACCCAGTCCACGGGTCAGGTGAGGGACGCCACAACGCCGAAGCAGCAGTTGATGATGATGGCGCCACCGGAGCAGATGGCGGAGCAGGCATGGACGGCGCGGAGGAGGCAGTCGAGGACGATCTTGAAGAGAGCGGAGGACGATAGATGGGGTTCTTGCCTTTGTAGTTTGGGCTAGGACGCCACCCAGGGGCGGCTGTGATGAAGACGACCCGGAGTGCGCGGACGGTGGCGCCGCAGTGGCCGATGCGGTAGGGCGCGGAGTGGCGTGGAAGAGGCGCGGCGCACCAGCCTTGCGGGCTTGATTCTGCTCCTCCATTTGCAGCATGGAACGGGCTCGGCCAGCGAGGGCAGAGGACGAAGAAGAGGGATCAGCGTCGCCTGCTGGGCGAAGCGTTCGTCTAGACCACCCATAAGCGCATGAAGAAGAGAGCGATCAGCGACGGTTTTGCCGAGCTCTCGCAGTTCGTCACCGATCGCCTTGATCCGCTGGCAGAAAACACCCACCGGACGGTTGCCTTGAGTGATCGTATGCAGATCGGTGTTGAGGGCGGAGATGCGAGTGTCGCGGTTGTCTTGGAAGAGTCGACGAAGCTCGAGCCAGATGTCACGGGCTGTGGCGCCGTCGGTGACCACGAGGTTGAAGAGCTCCGTGGATATGCGGGTGTAGAGCCACTAGATGATCGCGAGATTGTCTTTGACCCAACACAGATCGTGCGGAGAGGGTACGGCGTCGCCGGTGATCTGGTGGAGAAGGGAGCAACGCCCGAGATGGATCTCGAAAAGATGACGCCAATGATAATAGTTATGGCTGTTGAGATCGAGGACTATGGGAATGAATGGAGTTATGTCCATGATCCTGTGTGCAAAGGAGAGCGGTGATGGGATGGTGAGAGGTAGATTTGGTTGGCCGCCATGGCCGGAAAGCGTTGGCTGGCCACTGGGAGCTGGGACCGTTGGCTGGCCGCCCGTAGCTGGGATCATTGGCTGGCCGCCGGTAGCTGGGATAATTGGCTGGCCGCCGGTGGTGGGATTTGGTGGTTGACCACCGGTGGGAAGGGGTGGTTGGCCGCCGTCAGGAGTGGCCATCGTGGGAGAAGAGGATCTAGAGTGCGTCTGATACCATGAAAACTGATGCAAAGTGTTTCTCATTCATTACAAGAAGGTACAAGTGATACATATAGGGGTCGTAGCCCTGCCCAGGACGCAGGCGTCATGGGATCGTGGCTGGAGCGTGGAACACTCGAGCGCTGACCAAAATGTCTCCTAACACTCGGAGCCGGTTCTTCAGGTGAAAGCCTGGCCTGGTCGGGGTCGGGCGATGACGTCAGCATCGTCGCTTCCCTCTTTGGGGTGTCGTCTTGAAGGGCTTTGGATCCTGTTCGCGTGCTCCATGGGCTGGATGCTCCCGGCATTGCGGTTGCCAGGTGTCCGTCCGGCGATGTGGTAGTTCTGCACGGTTTCTTGTGTGGCAACGATGGCGGCTTCGGGTGGAGTTGGTTTGGAGATGGGCCTTGGTAGTCGGTCTCTTGTAGCGTGTTCGAGGGATCATCTTGCCTCACTTTGTTTTCCTGAAGTCAGAGTTGCTGAGGAGGGGCCCTTGCGGTGACGATGACACGAGACGGGTGGTCAGTTCCGGCGCTAACTCAGTGCAAGCCCAACGCTTTTCTCCTACAATGCTCGTCGACAAAGTCTGAGCTGCCTGGTCGTCGGCACATGCGGTTCACCGTTTGGCATCATCCGACGCAGGCATCTACGCTTGTTTGTGGTGAGAGCTACATCGTTGGACATCGATGGTGGAGTCGGAGTCGCCCTCACAGAGGCGTGATGACGATGACACTCGGCAGCAACGTCGATGACGCTTTTCTCCTCGATGGTGTGTGTGTGTTCTTGTGTGGGTTGCTAGGTTGCCCTGTGTGCCTTGCTTTTGCAGGCATTATGTGACGGTTTTCGTTAATTAACTGGACAACTCTCCTTGGCCTTTTTAATGAATCGGGCCCTAGGGGACCGCGTTTAAAAAAACGACAATCTAAAACTTCATTTAATTGATTCATCCAAGTAAACAAAATTATGAATCCAAGAAAGAAAACATACCTACTACATTCCACTGATAAGCCAAATCTGCCAAGACACATAAAGACATTAAGAACCAATATTTCTGAATCCGAAGTACTCAATTATCATATGAAAAAACTCAAATAAGCAATTGACAATCATTTCATACTACTAGCGTAGCCTACCATTCCCCAACATGATGGTTTTAAGAACCACCAGTATACCACTGACGGGCTGCATACTCGTCAATAAGTACAAGCTTACGTTTGTCCAAGCATTTATTTATTATTGATAGAATATAAATGCAAAGTTTATAACAATGTATAACACAAATGAAGCGAAAAGAAGCAATATCAATAATTATGCATGACACCATATAATAGAGGTCAATAAATGCCGCAAAAAAGCAATATCAATAACTATAACATATACAAATGATTGCAAGATATTTCTTAAGATTCAGTAAGATAGATCAAAATTAATTTAGCAGAAAAATTGCAATATTGATACCTAATATTCATGAGTATGGAGTACTCCAGCAATATTTATTTTTGAGATCATGTATATGCAAGATTCATCAATGCATAAGATTTAATTGTGCAAGCCTTTGTATATACTACAACAATATACCACACACAAAATAATGTAAAATAAATGTAAGATATACTTACATAAGTGTGGATGATGCAAAATAGCCAACAAGATCAATATGGGTACTATTTTAGAATGGAGACATAAATGCAGTGCTGATACCTAAAGATTTTATTTTGGCTCAATATGTTATCTTCAACATTAAATACCATAATGATGAAATATATAATTGTTTGCAAAATAAAATATTTAGTATTTATGTAAAACTAGCAAGCTACGCTGACACTAATTAGGGGAGGTACAAAGATGCATGATATCAACCAATTGATACCTAAGATTTTATTGTGCGTCTATACACTACAAAAAAAGACACTTCCGTGATGATATGTGTTTGTCACAGTAGGTCACGTTTTCTGTCATGCATGTACATCCATGATGATTTTATGACAGAATGAAGATAATCATACCTGTGCTGTCGTAGAAGTGTTCCATGACATTACCAAAATTATCATCACGGAAGTGTCCACTTCCATGACGATAAGTCGCACTTCATGGAAGTGCTTTCGTCAAGGGTGACCGACACGTGGCATCCACCGTAACGGGTCGCTGTTAAGCTATCGGGTCTGGTTTTGGATCCAATAACCCGTTAACAGCCTGGACCAATGAGGATTTTGCACGTGTAAAATTGTCATTGGCCGGAGGAAACACGTGTTGGCTCACCGTTGGGACAGACACTACTGCAGGATGCTGCTAACGCGACACTACAATCAGAGACCCTTCGAGAAATTGTGTGCGATGCCATAATCGCAAACGGTGGTGTCACTACTGCAGAATGCTGCTAACGCGACACTACGATCAGAGACCCTTCGAGAAACTGTGTGCGATGCCATAATCGCAAACGGTGTTGTATGAAAACCGTCAAAAAAGGTGAAAACGTTTACGATGGAGGATGCATCAAACATGGTTCAGATTTTAGTTCCGTGTGCGATCCAGGGCATACGGTTCAGTCCAATGAACTGTTTGCGATGTGGCGGAACAAAAGAAACGGGCAGCCTGATGAAGGCGTGTGCGATATAGAGCATACGGTTCGCTCGGATGAACTGTTTGTGATTAGGCAACACAAAAGAAACGGGCAGCCAAATGAAGGTGTGTGCGATATACAGCATACGGTTCACTCGGATGAACTGTTTGTGATTAGGCAACACAAAAGAAACGGTCAGCCAGATCAAGGTGTGTGTGATTGAGGGCATACACTTCAGAAGGAGTAACTGTTTGCGATTAGGCAACAAAACAGAAACGGGTAAGCCAGATCAAAGTGTCTGCGATTGATGGCATACACTTCACATGGATGAACTATTTGCGCTTAGCCACAACAAACTGAAACAGTTAGATAGATCAACGTGTGTGCGCTAGACGGGCACACCCATTCTAATTAAAAGACGTGTGCTGACATTGTCTATTGCGGTGCACCCTATGGTGCAAACGCCATGTACGCGGCCGAGAAGGCGTACGTGCCCATGTTACGCCTTCCGGGAATAGTGCCGCACTTATAACCATCAGTAAATTTTGAGCATACGTCCCGTCGCATTCCAAATTGCAAACCTGTTCACACCGATCAAAACCTAAACGGTTTCCCAGTTAGGAGTGTATTACTACGCGGTTATGACTACTACTACTCCAAGATCACTGCACATTCCTCCTCATCTCCTCATCCACAAAAAGGTAAAAACAAACAAGTCATTCATCATCGTTCCCTTGCGTCCGCCATGGCCAGCGTGAGTTCTGGATCAAGAGATTGCGACCAGGGAGAGGCGAGCCTGGAAGCGGGAGCACGAGAGATATCCCGGCTCGCCGCGATAGCAGCCAACATGTCCCGCCGCACAGCCGTAGCAGCAGAGAGGTCCCACCGCGCCGCCGAAGCAGCACAGAGGACCTGCCGCGCCGTCGATGCAGCAGACTGGTCCGGCCACGCCACGGAAGCGGAAGAGATGTCCCGCCGCACCGCGAATGCAACAGAGATGTCTTGCCGCGGCGGCCTGGGAAGATGCCTCGCGGGCAGGCGAGGACTCTTACATGCGCACGTGTGCCCTCGTCCATAGGCAGATGGATCAGATCTCCAGGTGGGCGAGGTTGCAGGATGACCTGCAAGCCTCGTTTGAACAGTCTACCGACGTCATAGGGCAACTAAATGAGAGCAATGCGAAGCTCCAGGCCGAGCGCGACCTGCTGAGGGTGAAGATCGTCGGAAGTGCGGAGCAGCAGGAGCAGACCACTGCCTTGTTGAAGAGGACCGGCGTCATCGTCGAGAAACTTATGGATCAGAATAACGAGCTGCGCATCGAGCGCAAAAGGCTGGTGGAGGAATCCGTGGATGCTCTCAAGCAGCATCCTGAGGACAAGAAAGAGCTCGTCGCCGCTCGCCGCGGAGAGTAGTTCCCGCGGCCTGCAGCAACGCATCAAGAAAGTAGAGATCGGCGAGCCAGATCGTTGTCTTCCTTCTTCTTTTGCCCTTGTGTATTTTGGGTGTTGCCGCATGTGGATTTTTTAATTATGTTTCTAAATATGTAAGACAATTATTATCCACTGTCATCATCCTTATATTCATCATGCTTGCTATAAGTCGCAGTCGATGCTATATAGGTCCGTCGGATCTTACATCAAGATCCGTGCAAAACTTTTTTTTTTCAGATTTTCATTTTTCTCTCTTAAATCTCAGTCCAGTGAGACATATAGCCACGCCGTAGAACAGGTGCTCGGGCGCCATTAATGGAGACATTGGGAGGGAGGTGCGCGGCGGGTAGCGGTCAAAGGGCTCTCCTCCCGATGAGCATGCGCAGGGGTCTGATCGCACGCCTCCCGTACTCAAATAGCTACCCCGCACGGCACCTCCTAGCCAATAAAAAAAGGGGACGTGTGGCCGCACGTAATTGGTAAGTCGAACGCCCACGGTTTCAATAATACTTGTGTTTGCGATTTGTAACGTGACAGCACTTGTTCCAAAATGACTTTATTGATTGTTAATGTGTGGGCCTTCGCAAATTGGACAGAAAAATTACCACAACATGTTGGCGCCATGTCATGAGACCATGCCAAGTTTCATGATTTTCAGGCTTGTTTTGGAATTACGGGAATTAAAAAACCAAGTTTTCAATCTTTCCGGCCGAGCCATGACGCCCTGATGTTTGAATTTCACTCCCATCTCTTGCATGGGACCTAGAAATTCACCCAAGGACACACATGTGATTTCTCAAACAACTTTGGTGCACTGGAGCATGTGCTTGTAGTTCAAATTTGAATCATGCACATTAAATGCCCTGAAACTCAATTAATGTATAAAAAAGGCGAAACGAGCCCGGAATAATTCCAAAATTTAGCACGGTACTTCTATTTGGTCTAATCTGGCTGTGTAAAAAAAATTAAGGCGGGAGAAGGCAGTGTACGTATGTCATTTCGCACACGGAGGTGACACGTTTCCCCTCGGAACCGCGAGCCTTCTTGAGGGAAGCTCTGGTTTGTAAGAAGCTTACACCAAAGCTTGTCCCAATTCGTCCAAAAAAATTACCGCAGCATGTTCGTGCCATGTCATGAGACCATGCCAAGTTTCATGATTTTCAGGCGTGTTTTGGAATTACTTGAATTAAAAAACCAAGTTTCTCAATATTTCCGGCCGAGCCACGATGCCCAGATGTTTGAATTTCACTCCCATCTCTTGCATGGGACCTGAAATTCTCCCAAGGACACACATGTGATTTTTGAAACAACTATGGTGCACTGGAGCACGTGCTTGTAGTTCAAATTTGAATTATGAACATTAAATGCCCAGAAACTCAATTAATGCTAAAAAATGCCAAACGAACACGGAATAATTCCAAATTTAAACACGACACTCATGTACTAGTTGCATGTTCACTCTACGTAAATGTTCTAGCAATTCAAACACCATCCTTTCCCTCCGTAACACCATTTTGTCTTTCAAAACATAATGAAAAAAATCAGGTATACCACAAACAGTTTACTAGAAAGAATCGTGTGGGATGCGATATAAAATATCATGGCGCAGCGTCTTGTCTGGCTTACGTAGGAAGCTTCATCGTCTACAGTCCACCGCCCCCGCTTGAACCACACTTGCGCGCCAGTTTCTCGCGGCACCGAGCGAAATTTTTTTGCCACCACAGAAATATCTATCTCCCCGTCCCCTCCCTCCTACCAAAAGCCACATTTCCACTGTTCCTCCTTGCTTTCCAAGTTCAAACCTTCACCGCTGCTTATTGGCAGCTCAGCCTCCTCGCCGGTGACCCTTCTTCTTGCAGCGCCGCCTCCTCGCCGGCTGCCCTTCTTCTTGCAGCATCGCCTCCTCACCGGCGACCCTTCTTCTTGCAGTGCCGCCTCCTCAGCAGCGATCCTTCTTCTTGCTGCGCAGCCTCCTCGCCGCCGACCCTTCTTCTTGCTGCGCGGCCTGATCGATATGGTCAGGTAATCCACACCCCACCCACACCATCCTCCTCCTTTCCCGTCCCACATGCCCCGACTGACGGAGTGACACCTTCAACCGAAATCACTGCCCCCTCCTCCAATTAAGCGCCGCCCATAGCCATTTTACACGCATTATAATGTGGAGCTGAGTAGCATGCGGCCGCACGCGCGAACGAGGTCGCTATGGCTAACATGCGTGTCGACGACCAGATCTTGGAGGAGCACCTCATCTTTGAGGGCACCGTCGACACCGCCGCGCGGTTGTCTACTTTAAAATACAGTTCATGATGTTTTCTCGAGGCCACCGCCAGTGCCTTCTAGTGATTTGTCCTCTGTAATGTTAACATGCAATTTGATGTTCAGTTAACAGTTTGGTCCTATGAAATGTAATGTTCAGTTAACACTTTGGTCCAACAATTGCTACATTTCGTAGTACTGTTCTCAAGCATAACTCTCTTATCTTCTAGTACATGTTTCTATTCTGCAATGTCGTGCTCAGTTAACTATTTTGGTTCATTTGGTCTGTTGTCCATTTAACGGTTTGGTTCAGTTCTGCAATTTGATTTTCATTTGCTGTGGGTACAATTTTTTATTTTTATGCATGTGACACCAATCGAATTTGGCTGTACTCAATACATATTCTACTGATAGTATGGCAACTCTCAGTTAACCTGATCAAGATCTTCCTTATGTGTGTTGCAGGGAAACGATGGGAGACACTGCGGTTTACCATCGTGGTTTGTTCAAGCAGGGTCCTTTGGCAAATAGCACATTATTGTGCAGTTGCAGGAATCATTCTAATATTTAGGTTTCTTACAATTTGGTCTTGCACATGTAGGTCCTGCTGTCAGAGGCTTAGACCCACTGTTCGACCCATTTGCATATGGGGAAATGAGATGTCCATGAATATCAGTCAAGTCAAGAAACTCAGAAAGATTGTTAGGATGAAGAAACTTGCGACGAATAATAGGAATATCTTTGCTTGCACAATGAAGAAGACATTAGTCAACTATAGGATGGTACCAACTCTTTTACCTTGTTTTTACCCCTTGCGCCATTTCAAAATTTACAACATCAATTTATGCATAGCTTTGTTTTCAGTACTTTTCAAAGAAGTTCACCGATGATTACCTCTCAAACCACCTGCATGGTCAAGAGGCGAGGAAGGTATTCATTCAACACCCACGGTACAATATTGAAGTCTTGCTGAAGAGGACGAAGGTTGGGCGGGCAATTATCCATAGCCACTGGCCTAAAGTTGCAAGGACATTCAACATCACTGTAGGCTCAATATTTGGCTTCCGCTTATGCAGTTTCCTAGATGAGATTCATCTGTCTATTTAGCGTGTATGTGCTAGTTTCCAAAGGTTTTTGATGCTGCATGTGAAGCTTGGTGCTGCTGTGTAATGGCGTAACTGAGTGCCGAAGCTATCTGATGTAATTCGATTATTAAATCTTGGTTGCTTTTATACGGATATGAAATATCTGGCGTGTTTTATAAGAAATATCAGTTTGATTATAACATGGATTATCAATAATAGGCTAATTACCCTGCTTATTGGGGTATTCTATTGCAAACGGTTACTCAGACAGCACCGTGGATTTCCATGCCTCGCCCGATCGCACACGGCCCCAGCCTGGGTCCCATGAGGGCCTATCCCCGACGATTTCTGGGTCGTGTGGGAAGGACCCCCCTATCGCACACACTCACTTGGCGACGGTTCCAAATGTCGTCGTGGAAAGGGGTTTTAAACCGTTTGTTTTGGACCGACGCGCACCAGTGTGTATGAAAACCGTCAGAAATGTATAAAACATTTGCGATGATGGATGCATCAAACACGGTTCAGGTTTTAGTTGCGTGTGCGATGAAGGGCATACGGTTCAGTTCAATTAACTGTTTGCGATGAGGACGTACAAAAGAAACGGGCAACCAGATGAAGGCGTGTGCGATACACAGCATACGGTTCACTCGGATGAACTGTTTGTGATTAGGCAACACAAAAGAAACGGGCAGCCAGATGAAGGTGTGTGCGATATACAGCATACGGTTCACTTGGATGAACTGTTTGTGATTAGGCAAGAGAACAGAAACGGTTCCATATAACAAGATGTGTGTGATACACGGCAAACAGGTCTGTAATCAGAAATGTGTGCGAAGGCGGATAATAACGCAGACGATTGCTTCTAATAAGACGTATGTGATATGCTCTGTCTACACAATATCTATTGGCCATTGTGGGACGGGCGGTCATCCGGATATGCCATAAAGATGTGAAGAGGCATTCCTATCAGCAAGGACTAGCTGTTCCACTAGTAGGTCATGTAAGAAAACTATCAAGTTAACTGTGCTCAGGCTGGAGCAGCCATCGGATGGGTGACTGGATGGGAAGTTGTGTCGATGTGAAATTAGGTGATGGGATGGGTCATTTCGGTCAAATGACCGAAATGCCCCATTCCCTCAGCTAATTTAACCTCGAGGTCCTTGTTTTTTTTAACACATGTTAAAGAAGGTCTACCGCATTACTTTTTGACAATGTGCGATACGTGGCATACAGTTGATCCATCCGACCTATTTGTGATGGAATAGGTCGTGTGTGTTGTGGGAAAACGCTTGCTAGTATTCAACCGTTCGGGATTGATGAATTCATCACCGACGGGTTCCCTAGTGTGGTCCGTGTTCATCTGATCATCATCTACGACTTATGCTGGCTCGATGCTAAGTATCCATTAATTGATGGCGTTTTATGAACACGCCACCGTTTTCTGCCATTTCCTCACCTGTTTCCCGCCACCCTGCTATATTGCGCATAAGGGGCGCGCGACGCACGGAGGCGACAAGTGCAGCCTGTAGCACATCCACCTTTTCCAAGAATGCCAACCCACCAAAGCGCCGCCTCTGCCATCAACCTCATCGACGAGGAAAACGAGCAGGCGCCACGGCCCGTCGAGGCCGAGGCGCTCCCTGGCAACGCGATGGACGACGCCGTGATGCGCGTCATCGCAAGGGTTGAGCAGACCTTTGGCGCATGGCGCTTGAGCACCGCGGATCAAGATAGGCATGTCAGCGCTGACAGGCTACAGCTCGCCGCACAATGATACGTCTCCAACGTATCTATAATTTTTGATTGTTCCATGCTATTATATTATCTGTTTTGGATGTTTAATGGGCTTTACTAAAAACTTTTATATTATTTTTGGGACTAACCTATTAACCGAAGCCCCAGTGCAAATTGCTATTTTTTTTTGCCTATTTCGGTGTTTCCGAGAAAAGGAATATCAAACGGAGTCCAAACGGAATGAAACCTTCGGGAGAGTTATTTTTGGAACAAAGGTGATCCAGGGGACTTGGAGTGGACGTCAAGAAAGAAGCGAGGAGGCCACGAGGCAGGGAGGAGCGCCTGCCCCCTGGGCGCGACGCCCACCCTCGTGGGCCCCCCGCAGCTCCACCGACCTACTTCTTCCTCCTATATATATATATATCCATATACCCCGAAAACATCCAGGAGCACCACAAAACACTATTTCCACTGCCGCAACATTCTGTACCCATGAGATCCCATCTTGGGGCCTTTTCCGGTGCTCCGCCGGAGGGGGAATCGATCACGGAGGGCTTCTACATCAACACCATGGCCTCTCCGATGATGTGTGAGTAGTTTACCACAGACCTTCGGGTCCATAGTTATTAGCTAGATGGCTTCTTCTCTCTCTTTGGATCTCAATACAAAGTTCTCCTCGGTCTTCTTGGAGATCTATTCGATGTAATTCTTTTTGCGGTGTGTTTGTCGAGATCCGATGAATTGTGGGTTTATGATCAAGATTATCTATGAACAATATTTGAATCTCCTCTGAATTCTTATGTATGATTTAATATCTTTGCAAGTCTCTTCGAATTATTAGTTTGGTTTGGCCTACTAAATTGATCTTTCTTGCAATGGGAGAAGTGCTTAGTTTTGGGTTCAATCTTGCGTTGCTCGATCCCAGTGACAGAAAGGGAAATGACATGTATTGTACGGTTGCCATCGAGGATAAAAAGATGGGGTTTATATCATATTGCTTGAGTTTATCCCTCTACATCATGTCATCTTGCCTAAAGCGTTACTCTGTTCTTATGAATTTAATACTCTAGATGCATGCTGGATAGCGGTCGATGTGTGGAGTAATATATAGTAGTAGATGCAGAATCATTGTGGTCTACTTGTCGCGGACGTGATGCCTATATACATGATCATGCCTAGATATTCTCATAACTATGCACTTTTCTATCAACTACTCGACAGTACCGTAATACTTATGCTATCTTGAGAGAAGCCACTAGTGAAACCTATGGCCCCCGGGTCTATTTTCCATCATATTAATCTCCTGCAACTAGCTATTTCTAGCGCCATTTATTTTGCAATCTTTAGTTTTCAATCTATACAACAAGAATACCAAAAATATTTATCTTATTATCTCTATCAGATCTCACTTTTGCAAGTGGCCGTGAAGGGATTGACAACCCCTTTATCGCGTTGGTTGCAAGGTTCTTATTTGTTTGTGCGGGTACGTGGGATTTGCGTGTAGTCTCCTACTGGATTGATACCTTGGTTCTGAAAAACTGAGGGAAATGCTTATGGTACTTTGCTGCATCACCCTTTCCTCTTCAAGGGAAAAACCAACGCAGTGCTCAAGAGGTAGCAAGAAGGATTTCTGGCGCCATTGCCGGGAAGTCTACCCACAAGTCAAGACACACCAAGTACCCATCACAAACTCTTATCCCTCGCATTATATTATTTGCCATTTGCCTCTCGTTTTCCTCTCCCCCACTTCACCTTTGCCTTTTTTTCACCCTCCTTCCGTTCGATCTTGTGTTACCATGTGCCTTCTTTTTGTTTGCATCTTCGCTTGCTAAAAGTTTGTGGATCCTCATCCCCTTGCTAATCTTTTTAAGAGATCCAATTATGATGAACCAATTTCTAGTGATTTGAGTGCACTAGAATATCTTTATGAGGTTTTTCTTGAAATTCGTGAATCTAAAAATTGTGATCAAGAAATTTATGAAGAGATTCACGATAGCTTTTTGAATAAAAAGCATGATTGCATTGATTTTATTATAAATTCTCTTGGTGTCAATTGTGCTAATAATATGCAAAACCCTAAGCTTGGGGATGCTAGTTTTGCTATGTCTACTACTTGTTGCAATGGTCATGATTGGGGTGATTCTCCTTATGATCTTAAAAAATTATTTAAGCCCCATGATGAATATGAGATTGATAATAATGTTTGCAATAATACTGAATTGGAGAGGTCATGACTTTAGCTAATGATATTTCCACTATTTTGGAAGAGTGTCAACTTTGCATGCATGTGGATCATGTAGAGAAAATTTTATGTGATAGCTATATTGTTTAATTTGAATATGATCCCACATGTAATTATTATGAGAGAGGAAAATATGGTTGGCGAAATTTTCATGTTACTAAATTACCTCTCGTTATGTTGAGATTGCTATTGTTTCTCACTTGTTCCTAGCATATGCTAGTATTTGCTTGTCTTGATAATTTGTTTGCCTATAAGATGCCTATTCCTAGGAAGTATGTTAGACTTAGATGTGTTTTTCACATGCTATATGATGCTCTCTTTGTGCTACAATTCTTGTCTTTCATGTGAGCATCATCGAAAATATCAATGCCTAGCTAGGGGCGTTAAACAATAGCGCTTGTTGGGAGGCAACCCAATTTTATTTTTGTTCCTTGCTTTTTGTTCCTGTTTAGTAATAAATAATTCATCTAGCCTCTCGTTAGATGTGGTTTTATGTTTTAATTAGTGTTTGCGCCAAGTAAAACCTATAGGATCTTCTTGGATGATAGTTATTTGATCTTGCTGAAAAAGTCAGAAACTTTCTGCTCACGAAAACAATTGTTAAAAATCACCAGAACGTGATAAAATACTGATTCCAATTGAAGTAGATCAATAAACAAATTATATAGGTCTTCCTATCTTTGTAGAATTTTTGAGTTACAGAAAGTTTGTGTTTGATACAGATTACTACAGACTGTTCTGTTTTTGACAGATTCTGTTTTTCGTGTGTTGTTTGCTTATTTTGATGAATCTATGGCTAGTATCGGAGGGTATGAACCATAGAGAAGTTGGAATACAGTAGGTTTTACACCAATATAAATAAAGAATGAGTTCATTACAGTACCTTTAAGTGGTGGTTTGTTTTCTTTCGCTAACGGAGCTCATGAGATTTTCTGTTGAGTTTTGTGTTGTGAAGTTTTCAAGTTTTGGGTGAAGATATGATGGATTATGAAATAAGGAGTGGCAAGAGCCTAAGCTTGGGGATTCCAAAGGCACCCCAAGGTAAAATTCAAGGACAACCAAAAGCCTAAGCTTGGGGATGCACTAGTAGAAAACTGGGCTTTCGTCACAGGGCAATATTCACATTAGTCCCAGTTCAGTCACGAACCGGGACTAATGTGAGCATTGGTCCCGGTTCGTGCGGCCAGGGGCCTGCCAGGCCTCGTGTGGGCATTGGTCCCGGTTCGTGTCACGACCGGTTTTCCAATAAAACATTTATTGAGAAACCGATCCCTTTAACGGACTAGTAGAGAAGAATCCTTCTTACTGGTAGACAGATTCTTGATACAGAAATATCCAGGAGTACTAAATATAATACACGGTTGAGCGGAGGCTGCTCAACAATTTATTACAAGCACGCCGATATTATACATAAGGGCGGATATGACACAATGGGTGTGGTGGCATAACTACTGACTCGTGATAAAAGTGGTGGTGGATATGTCACAGCGAAGTGGGTGACATGACTCCTAAATCTTACAGCTCATTGAGCGTCGGAGTGAGGCTCGAGGACTTTTATTTGGGTGGCGGAAGCATACATAATACAAGTGACCAAATCCAGGATCGCACGGGACTGACTGGGACTCCTCTAGGCGTCGGACTCCCTATCAAACTCATCATCCATGAGATCGCCTTCGTCAATATCTGGCCAAATCAACAAGCCAGGTGAGTACTATGAAAGTACTCGCAAGACAGTTTGGACATAAGATATAACAAATGCAAACATGATGCATATGAACAGATTAATAATGCGCACTGAGATAATAAAATTAGCAATGCATGGGAAAAAAGGAAGTCGGGCGGTAGTCCTCCCGAAATCCCAATGTAATACTGGAGGCCAATCGAGTGTCTGAAATGACTCCTCGAAAGGGTACAAATAAATTAGCAATGCCGCAGTCGGGCGTCAGGGCGACACCACATAAAGGGCTTATAATGAAATATAAACAGTGCGTGCCATAGTCGGACGTCTGAGCGACATCACGTAAAGGGCTTATATCAAAAGTAAATAACAAGAATGCCACAGTCGGACGTCTGAGCGACATCACATAAAGGGCTTATATCAAAAGTAAATAACAAGAGTGCCACAGTCGGACGTCTGAGCGACATCACATAAAGGGCTTATATTTCAAAAGTAAATAACAAGGGTGCCACAGTCGGACGTCTGAGCGACATCACATAAAGGGCTCATATCAAAGTAAATAACAAGAGTGCCACAGTCGGACGTCTGAGCAACGTCACATAAAGGGCTTATATCAAAAGTAAATAACAAGAATGCCACAGTCGGACATCTGAGCGACATCACATAAAGGGCTTATATCAAAAGTAAATAACAAGAATGCCACAGTCGGACGTCTGAGCGACATCACATAAAGGGCTTATATTTCGTACTCGATATTCCAGTAGCTCATGGAGTTAAATCATTTCAAGGAAATACTCAGGTACGAAATAATAAAATGGTTAGTCCATCCACAGTAATAACATTCAACCGGGTTTACCACTCAAGCTTGTTCACCGGGGATTTCCACGGAGACTGACACAGGGACTGACACTGAGACTGATATGGATACTGTTTGGATACATTGACCCAGGTCCTTGACCATGGACACGATGACTCGGAAGGTTTTGACTCTGCAGAGTTTGTACTCTTAACCACAGCCAACGGATTTCAGTAGTCACAAGGGACTAGTTCCGTTTACGGTATTTTAGGAGAAACACATCTAACCAGTACACACCCATTCCACATTCCGTTGCCAGGAATCACCCTAAGCAACGTTCAAGAAAAACCTTGAGACGGGGAGGCTACAACCTCGCGTAGCATGGGATCAAATTTATATCGCGCGCTCTAAGGGGTGCCCCCCTCTCGGTCCCAACCGGAAACACCCATGCCCCCTGACCGGATGACTGGCTTTAATCCAGGGCCATGGAACCCTCATCCCGGCCCCTCTATTTGGTGTGTACAAGGAAAGAGGTTTGCAACTTACTAAACCGTATTCTTTGCAGAAAACGTGTGGCAGTACGAAAAGGGGACGAACGGTAATGTGGCTCGGTCCACGTTAACGTCGGAGTTTAACGGTTGACATAAGACTGGCATGCTACAACAATACCATCTTACTACCTCTCATGTCACCACATGATCAGGTCATCTCCCATCAAAAGATCACAGCAAACTTCGAAGCACAAGGTTAGTTGCCTTCCATGCAACGTAACACTCACCGATGCCCATATGTCATGCACAAACTATTCAAGCAAACATGCAGAACACCCATCACATCAAAGGTTCAAACATGCTTGCCTGGTTCGGAGAAGTCGGAGTCTAGCTCGGCGAAGTTCACGGCTCCGTCACCTCCTCCGGAATCTACGGTATAAAGAAACCGTATACTAACGTGAATACCGTTGTGTGTATAACATTTATTCCAAATTGTTTTTCAAATAAATACTATAAAAAACTAGACAAAAATATAAGGCTGACAAAAAAAGAATCAATCAAAAAGCATCTTTTGTTTAAAAGATATAAGGGTTTTAGTCCAAGGACTAATCTGTGATGAAACAGAAAAGATCCAGGGGCTTGTTTGAAAAAGCAGAAAACGCTTCGGTACGAAATACGCCAGCCCAGTAGGAAAACACACTTAGCCCGAAGGCACCTTCAGAAAACGGTTCGAAGGAAAAGAAAGAGAGGCTGACGGGGGGGTCCCACCCGTGAGGTTCAAACTCCAACAGAGCTCGCCGGCGCCCGAAGGCTGCGGTGCTCGCCGGCGTTGATCCACGGTGAGGTAGGGTGATCGGAGGGTACCTACGGGTTCAGGGTGTCCTTCCGCGTCGGTGGGTGGTGGACTTGACCGTCGGCGAGCACCACGTCGACGGCGACCTTCTCTCGGGCGGACGGTGGTTCGGGCGGGGGTGGAACTCTCCGGTGGGTGCTGCAAACTCCAAATTGGTGCGCGGGCTAGAGAGGTGGATGCACTAGGATGCTGCTGGCATGAGTTGAGAGGCAGGGGTGCATGCACAGGAGCGAATCTTGCCGGATCCCGAAGCGGGTCGAGGCGGCCGGAGTTGGGGAAGAAGACTTCCTCGAGGCCTTCCCAGTGGCTTGGCGTGGTTCTTGTGGGGTGTAGGGATGGTGCGTGTTCGAGTTCGAGCTCGGGACCTCCTTTTATAGGCGATCCGAGGAGGTGACTGTGAACGGGATAACGCCGGCGAGCAATTACAGCGAGGCAGAGGTTGGGCAGGAGGTTTAGGCGGTTGGGCATCACCGTGGTGGTCCACCGGCACCGTTTCTCCGCTAAAACCTCGGTCGGGTTGGGGTAATGCTTCGGTCCTCGACGGAACGGCCGTACGGGCACGACGGCGGCAGGGAGCGGGGCTCCCTGCCGCCCAGTTCACGACGATGGCTCTGCAGCGTGTACAGAGGAGGGGACGGCCACGCGGTGGTCTCTGGTGGCTTGGGCGGTGCTGGACGGCGCCGTCCCACGCTGCGCCTCTCTGGCAGCCGCAGCGGGTGCTGCTGCCGCCGCGCATGGGGCGATGTACCTCGGCCAGCCCGCCGCCAACGCCCGCAAGTGTCCAGGCGACCGTGCGGCGCGGGGGATAAGAAGGAGGAACAGGGCGCAAGGTGCCACTGCAGCTACTGGCGAGATCGACATGGTGTTCTGAAGAAAACGACACTGGCTCTGAAACTGTTTCTCTGAAACTCTGAACTTCGATAGGTACAGTGCATGCCAGGTGTTCGACGATATGATTTGGGCACGAGGAAAAATTTTCTGGAGCTGGGACTTGGTGAGGTGACCTCTTGATGCACCTAGAGGCTGCCTGAATTTTCTCAGATTTTTAGGAGAAGGAAGCAAATGAATTTCACCAAATTTTGCAAATATGGCCCAAACTTGCAGCAAGCATATTTTGAAAATTTTGAACTGGAGACCAGTGGATGTTCCTGGATCTTGGTTGAGGGTTCTAAGGACTAGCCAGGGAAATTTGTTTGGAGGCAAAACTCAAAGGAGAACTAGTGGTTCCTTTGTAAATCTCCAAGGGTCACAATAGAGGACAGAAAAGGTTTTTGATTAGAATTAAATGGAGATAAAAATCATGGGGAAGTCTAACTTGCTGGAATGGAAGTTTGACTTGACACAAAGAGGGGAGATGGCTTTTGGGAGGGGGATTTCCACTTAGGTCATGGCAAGAGGAAATTTTGAAAGGGAAAGGATCACTCCATATGCCATAGGGCTATTTATAAAAGAAAAGGTTTTTCAAACACTTTCCCAAGGAAAAACACTTGTGTTGAGTCAATCACAAGATGAAAAACCTCCAAGAACAAAGATCAAGTCTTGGGATGAACCCAAACAAAAATACTTGTCATAAAAGAAAATTTTTGAGAAGGAGAGTCCCTTAAAAAAATTTAAATAACCTCCTTCAAATAAAATAAAGAATTTGATAAAACCAAACAAAATTTTTGGGTGTCACAGTTCGTCCGGACCCTTTGGTCCCGGTTGGTGGGACAAACCGGGACCAATGGGCCACGCTCCTGGCCCACCACCCTTTAGTCCCGGTTCATACCACAAACCGGGACTAAAGGGCTGGTCCTAGTTGCGGCCAGTGTTTAGTCCCACCTCGCCAACCGAAGGGCGCTCACACCAGTTTATAATCTCGTCCCTCTCTGCCTTGTTGAGCTCCTCTCAAAGTGAAAATAGATGCCCTTATACAGGGAATTTGACCTAAATTCACAGTAAATTTCTTTGAATTTCATAGAAATTTATTATGAATTTCTCTATAGGCGCATCTATGTTCATTTTTTTATAGTAAATAAAAATAAATAAACCTTAATAAAATAAAATAAAATAAACTATAGTAACTAAAATAAGTAAACCTTAATAAATTAAATAAAAATAGCAGCAGTAAAATAAATAAAAATAGCAGTAGTAAAATAAATAAAAATAAAATAATTAAAGTAAAATACATAAGTAATTAGAAATAAAATAAATAAGTTTTTTGTTGTAAGTAGAAACAAAACAAAACAAATAAAGCAAAAGAGAAAACAAAAACAGAGAAAAAAAATTATGCCACCTAGTGGGCCACCACGGCCTGAATACGACTTGAAACCCATCCGTGGGCCAGGATTCAGGCCCGCAGAAGGCCCAGTAGGCCCCACAGGCAAAGAGAACGGTTAGGCCCGAAAGCCTGCAGTTGAGAGGAGCTCGAGAGGGTGGGCGCAGCAGCGCTTATAAACCACTCTCGAGCCCTCTCAACTAGCGAGGTGGGACTAAACTTTTGACGC